>NW_028324315.1:215000-260000 GCF_058129835.1 Hydra viridissima
GCGGGTACCCGTAGACGGGTAATTTTAATAACTTCAGTTACCCGATATCCAAGCCTTCGGGTCGGGTAATACCCGAATTAAGCTACCCGAATATTACCCGTAGAAGTACCCGATCATCGGGTAATTTTATTACCCGATATCTTTACCCGAAAGTCGGGTAATAAAATTACCCGTAGAAGTACCCGAAAATCGGGTAATAAAAATACCCGATAATCTGGTACATCGGGTAATAAAACTACCCGATAATTCGGGTAATAAAATTACCCGATAATTCGGGTAATAAAATTACCCGATAATTCGGGTAATAAAATTACCCGAAATTAAGTAAAAAAATTACCCGATCCTCGAACCGAAGTTTTCGCGCGATCGGGTATTTTCGTTCATTTTTTTTATTTTTTGTTTTTTTGTTTTTTACTGTGTTTTTTTAAATTTAACTTTATTTCAATTCTTTTAATATCATATTTATTTCTATTTGTTAGTTCCACCCTGTCCGTGTAAGTATTAATTTTTAACTAATTAAAAGTTAATACTTACGTGAAGTGGGTGGAACTAATACTCCATGTAAGTATTAATTCTACCTACTCCATGTAAGTAATAATTTTTAATTAGCTAAAAATTGATACTTATATGGAATAGGTGGAATTAATACTCAATTCTTCACAGTTTTTTTTAAACATTGTGCTATCACCTTTTAAATATAAAAGTAAGTAAAAATTTCTTTTTTTAAATTTATTTACTTTATTATTTGTCCCCATAATTATGAAAGTGGTCTAAGTCAAAATTAAAAATAAAAAGAATTTATCACTTATTTCACACGACATGATTTTAAACTAAATATATTCAATGTAATTTTTACGATATCGTCAAAAATGAACCTTTAAAAAGTAGTTGTAATTACAACGTTATACGGAATTTTTTAATTTATTCAAATGCGAATCATTAAATATCTCGAAACAAGAAATATATGACTTAGACCACATTCATAATTATGGGCACATTTAATACGCTACCCGCTTTTGTTACGCGGTCATCGTAACTACCCGTAATTCGGAACTACGCAGTAGTCGTACTTTTTAATCTCGTACTTTTTTTCAAAACAAAATATGTAAAATAGTTTTATATTTTTCTAAAATTTTTTTTATGACTACTTTAAGGTCTTCTTTTTGTTAACTTAATTATGACTATTTTAAATCCTTCCTATAAAATTATATATATATATATATTTACATATTTATATATATGAATAATATTATTTGATTATTATTATTATTTGAGTATTATTTGATGTTTTTTATTAACATAACATACACTCTTATACAAGATGTCAACATTCAAGTCATATATATATTTATATATATACAAATATATATATATATATGTATGTATGTATGTATGTATGTATGTATGTATGTATGTATGTATGTATGTATGTATGTATGTATGTATGTATGTATGTATGTATGTATGTATGTATGTATGTATGTATGTATGTATGTATGTATGTATGTATGTATGTATGTATGTATGTATGTATGTATGTATGTATGTATGTATGTATGTATGTATGTATGTATGTATGTATGTATGTATGTATGTATGTATGTATGTATGTATGTATGTATGTATGTATGTATGTATGTATGTATGTATGTATGTATGTATGTATGTATGTATGATAACGAGTTATTTAATGGTTATTTAATGTTAGACAATATAAAAGAAAAAGGTATGCCATGCAAAACAATAACATTTATAAGTTTTATTTCTTTTAAGATATAAATTAATGAGTTATTAAATTTCGTTTACTTTTACTTACAGTATTTTATTTACAGTAGTTATTAAGTATAACTAATTACCTTTTCTTACCTTCTGTTATTTTTAAAAGAAAAGCTTTTTTAATATTTTTTTTTTTGCTTGTCATATATATTTGTGTGTGTGTATTTTTTTATATATATATTTTATATATATATATATATATATTATATATATATATATATATATATATATATATATATATATATATATATATATATATATATATATATATATATATATATATATAAATGTTTTTATATATTTATTTATGCCTATTTTGACGGTTTTTATTTATTTCTGACAATTTTATAAAATAAAGAGAAGCCTCAAAATATTTTAAGGCCTTCTCTTTACTATCTTCTTATTTCATTCATACTTTTTTTTTTTTTGCTAAGGCCTTCTCTTTTTTTACTAGTCGGGTAGTTAAATCGGGTAGTATGTTTTAATACGCGATCATCGGAACTACCCGAAATACGGAACTACCCGCTAGTCGGGTAATTTTTTAAAAAATTCGGGTAACAATGTATTTATTTATTTTTTTTTTATAAATTTTTTTCTTTTTTTTTAGATGACTAAACCATCAAAAATATGGGAATTTTTCACTAAGGACAATGACGACAAAGCCACCTGTAAAGAGTGTCGTAAAGAATTTACAGCAACGCAAGGATGTACAAGTGTTTTGCGCAAACACCTCAAAGGAAAACATGCAGATCTGTTCACAGAATTGGAAAAAAAAGATGCAGATAGAATGAGGGCAAATGACTCTTTTGAGGTTAATTCTGATGATTCTGAATTGCAATCACTAGGTAGACCATCTGAACCACAGCAACCACCTACCAAAAAGCCAAGAGAAGAACCGGAGAAGAGGAAAGCCCAGAATAAAAAGGTCTGGGATGAGGATAATATTCATCAAGTGAGGCTGATCACAGATATCACTAGGTGGGTGGTAGAAGAGATGAAACCATTTTCAGTAGTGGAAACTAAACCATTCATTCGCATGCTTAAAAGTGCTACCTTAGGCCAATACAATGAAATTTCAGCACATACACTGAGTTGCAGAGTAATTCCAAAAATCTATAAATTTATGAAAAAAACAATTATTGACTTATTAAATGCAGAAAAAGATGGACTTGAAGGAATTGCCTTAACATCAGATATCTGGAGTGCCAGAACAAATCATTCTTACATAAGCTTGACAGGACACTACCTAGACAAAAATTTCCGCCTGAGAAGATTCCTTTTCGCAATGAAGTATTTTCCAGAGGACCATACGGCGAATAACATCAGTGCCAAGATAACAGATATGGTTCACGAAATAGAGTTGAATCCCAAAACAGTGAGGTGGATCACCATTGTTACAGACGGCGCTGCAAACATTCAAAAGGGATCAAAAACAAATAGTGACATTAATACCAACATGTGGTGCGTCGACCACAAGATCCACTTGATTGTCACGGGTTCACTAGCTGCAAAAGACAAGGAAAAGAAAATGTACATATGTCCACAATGGAATCAACTTCACAAAAAGATGACGGGTTTGGTAAATTATTTTCACAACTCAGGAAAGAGGACAATCGATCTTGTCAACAAAGCTGAGGCACTTAAAATGACAACAACTAAGTTGGTACAGAACTGTCCAACGCGCTGGAATTCAGACTTAGCCCAGCTGGAATCAATAATTGCGCTTCTACCAGCCATGGAGCAAATAGTTGGGCCTGATGGTGACACATCTGGCTCAGAATTGAAAAAATTGATGCCAGACGAATCTGAGATTAGCAATGTCAAAACCATTATTAGAATTTTGAAGTTATTTGAAGTATTTTCAAACTCTGTTTCTGCCGACAAAACAGTCACCATCCACAAGGTTGTACCCATGCTTGTTACAATAAAGTTAGGACTTGAGACAACTCATAAATTGATGAAGGATCCCTTAATCCAAGAAATTACAAACTACTTTTTGCTGGAGATCGATAGAAGATTCCCACATTGTGGAAGTGTACAAATGGAGTACACTGTGGCCCATTTCTTGGATCCCCAAGCAAAAGGAGCAATGAAAGAAGGGTTAGACCGTTTTGACCTTGCGAGGAACACCCTTGTGAACACACTGAAGGACCTTGTTGACAGAGACCCCACACTGCAACCCACACCACCTGAAACCTCATCCCAAAACATAGAGGCCGCGGACTTTTTGGATGCCGACAGTTTGATGGCTAGTTTGTTGGACAATCACCACACACGAAGGTATGGAGCAACATACACGCACAAAGGAGGGAAATCAACTGCAAAAGAAAACGTAATAAAGGAGGTAGACAGATACCTTGGTGATGCACCAGCCGAGAAAACAGTGGACATTTTGGACTTTTGGAGGGTCAATTCAGGCAAATACCCTATGCTTGGAAGGCTTGCAAGACAGATTCTGGCTATCCCAGCCTCATCTGCTTCTTCTGAAAGAGTGTTTTCAAGTGCAGGGAACATTTGCACTGTAAGGAGAACAAATTTAAATGTTAGTAAAATGGAGCAGCTAATGTTCATGAAAGAGAACAGTAAATTACTGGATGAAATTTCAGATTTAAAATGGCCAGGCTACTTTTAATTTTTTGCTAATCCTGAAACTTGAACTCTTTCAGTACAAATATACTTATATTTTAATTTTTTTTGTTATTTGTAATTCAAAGTGAATTGAGTTGAACTGTTTTGGGTATTTTTACTTCTTCGGGTATTTCTACGGGTATTTCTACGGGTATTTCTACGGGTATTCTACGGGTATCAAGTATCGGGTATTCTACGGGTATTCTACGGGTATTCTCTACGGGTATTCTACGGGTATCAAGTATCGGGTATTAAAAACAATCGGGTATTACCCGATATAAAAAGAAACGGGTATTTTATAACTTTCGGGTAATTACCCGAATTTAAATATTCGGGTAATACCCGAAACAACTACCCGGATCCGAGTTCGGGTCTCGGGTCCCTAAGCAGAGTATATCAGAGTGTAACGCAAAGATAGGCTTTGAAAAAGCGTTTGAAATCTATTAAAAATCTGATTTTAGGTATCAACATCCGTATCAACCCTTACTTCAATAATAAGTCCATAACAATCCAAATAATGTCTTTTTTCAAACTCAAATTTCTATGCCACAGGGGATCGAAAAGTATTGAATGGCGTTTAAAAAGATATTTGAATATGACATCAAATTTAAATATATTTTTTGTTTTCGGTTATTTTTAAAACGATATTTTAACTTTTAGTTTGACATTCCGTAAGTTTTTACTTGAGTGTCCGACTAAATCTTCACCATAAAACAAGTTGCTACTGCTGCATTATCTTTTTAAGGTGGTCCTCCACAGAAAAGGCTAACTTTTGAAAGCAAAAAGTTTTTGATTTAATTTTTTCACCAAAAATGTGGTTCTATAAACTATTTACAAAAATCAACTTTAAAAAAAAAAAATGTCTCGGTTAGCCAATTATTTAAAAAATGAATGAAAAAACTAGCATTTTTTGTGACAAGCTAGCAATCAAAATACTTATCATGTCAAGCTGAAAATTGGTGTATATACTTATTGAGTTATATTAATCCGGATGAGAGAAGCATTTTATATCATTCACAGTATATAAAAAGTTACAAGATTTGAAACAAACATAGAAAAATTGGTGGACAAGTGGCCAACATTAGTCTCATAAAAAATTACTTTCCTTATTTTATTTTATATACCCTTCTCTCATCCGGATCCTTTTTAATTATGTGAAAAATCAAAAAAAAAAAAATTAGATAAAAAGCTTAAACGAGTCCAAAGTTATCATGTTTTAAAGATTTTTATTCGAAGCAAAACTTTATTCTGAGAAAACAACAAATATATAAAACAAAAGAATAAAACCATAATAAAAAGTTCACAAAAAACATATCAAAACCCTCCAGGAATATATTTAGAGTTTTTTTCTTCATCATCTTTGTCTAAGTAACCCTTTTTAATTGTTCTTAGTTGTTTTCTTCTATTTTTGACACGGTCAGTGGACTTTTGAAGAGACCGCTTTACAGTTTCTTTCTTCTTTTCATTAAGTTTCATAGGCGTAACATATCCTGTTAGATGAAACTTATTTAGTACAGAGAGGATTCCTTTAGGCCCTTCATTAAATTCAATAACAGATGAATTAACTGCAGACTCTAAGACCACTCTACCCACAAAAACATTTTTTGGGCAGCGTCTCCAAATAATCTGGTTGAGTGCCTCGTTGGCGTTTTGGGTCTTACCATGGAGACATTTTTTTAGTAAATCATCTGAAGATAAATCAGTAAAAGTTGGTTTCAAAATGTTAAAGACTGCAGCAGAAAGATTCACTTGCTCTACATAAGTATTTACACCATGAACTCTGTCTAAATGATACTTACACCAAGTCTCTGAATCTCTTGGGCACATATGGTGTCGCCATTCCTTGTTGTCAAAATCTGTGCAATGAAACAAAACGGCCCAAACATCTTTTTTCATAGCATACAAATTTTCAAGATTGTTTCTAATGGCTAGGCCATAGAAGTTGTGCATAGAATTGATCACAGATTTAGTTAACTTTCCTCTTCCATGGAGTGGTGTTTGTTCCTTTGTAAGTCTTCACAACCTTACGAAGTCTAATACCCATTCTCTTCTGTACATGGCCAATACATTCCAATTTTGTGATTTTAATGTTCAAATCTTTGTAAGGGTCGCTTTCAATTACATCTTTAAAGGAGGAACATGGTTTTAATTACGTCTTTAAGAACCAACATGGTTAATAGTGCATTGATGATTTGCAAACCATTCTGCATATTCTGGAGTTGACTTTTTATTTTCCCAAGAGACACAGCCATGGCAAAATTTTGAAAGTACTTCAACATCAATACATTTTTTATCAATGATTGTTGTTACTACTCCATTAAGGGAGGAATATCCTCGGGTTTGCCAAGTTCCATCAATGGTAACACGTTTTTGATTTGGGCATTCAGAATTAGAATGGAAGCTTTTAGCAGCTTTTAGCATGCTTTCACCAGCTGCTGTATGATATGCTTCCTTTATAGAACCTTGAGTGTGACGATGATAACAATTGTTTGTGATACTAAATACGTTCAAGCAAGAAAAAAATCTTTCCTTGGTTTCAAAACCAACACCAATCTCTCATGAGGCAATAATGCTTCTAATATTTATATAAAACGGCTTCTTCATTTTTGAACCTTCCTCTTTACTAATATATTCACAGGGTTTTGAGGTAAAAAATAGCTCTTTGTTTAAACAATATTCACAGTGTATTTCTAAAGAATGGGCTAACCCCTTTCGAGATTTTAAATTGTCAATAACTTGTATGTTTTTGTTGCAAGTAAAACATTTCCCAAATTTTTCTATAACGGTTTTAAAAATCTTGAAGTTTATTAAAATAAAATAAACAAATTTATCAACGTTATTATTCTCCTCTACATCTGATTGTGAAGACTCACTTTCTGTGTCAGAAGAAAAATCTACATCGTCAACAGTATTTGATATATCAATTTCAACTTCTTTGTTTTGTTTGTCATCATCTCTACCCACAATGTTTTTGTGGGTAGAGTGGTCTTAGAGTCTGCAGTTAATTAATCTGTTATTGAATTTAATGAAGGGCCTAATGGAATCCTCTCATCACTGCATATGGCAGATTTGTTGTGAAGATGCTGATTCGTTCTCTTTCTTTTCCTGTTAAAAATTTTCTTATTCCCCTTAGCCATAATTTTAAATATAATTCGTTTGGTACCAATACAAATGGGGTTGCAATATAAACAAATATCCAAGAGCTCCTAAAATTGACAGCACTTTTTTCATTTACGAACAACTATTCACAAGTGATGAATAAATAAAGAAAGCTTTAAAAAAAAAAAAAGTTTATAAAAAGTTTGAGAGTGATTAGTCCAACTCACTGATCTCTATAATAACTATAATTATTATAGAGATCAGTGGTCCAACTGCATAAACCGCAGCGGAAAAATGTGCTACGGGCGAAACAACCCTAGCGGTTTTACTAAAATATTTTTCCGGCCGTAAAACTGTTTACCACCGTAATTTTTTCCGACTATAAAATTTAAATTTTTTTCGATAGCTTTTGCTTAAACAAGCAAAAAAGTCTTTTTGAAACAGTTTTGGCTGTTTCTAATGTTACTGGTGCTCTCAATCCGAAAATCAAAACAGCTTTGCCCATCAAGTTTTTGTGTTTAAATATAGAATTATTTATATCTAATATCTGTGCGAATAAACATACTAAAACATACAGCAAATCTGGCTAAAACAAAAACTGTAGTGGTGGTAAATGGCATCTTCGACTTTATTTTCCCACCATTTTCTTCTTCTTTGCTTACCCCTACTTGTTTTATTACATTCCTTGGCAATGGTAATAATGATACAATACCAACAACAACAACAACAATAACAACAACAATAATAATCATAATAACAACAGTATTAATAATAACAATAACAATGATAATAATATTAATTATAAAAGTACTGATAATAATAATATTAGTAAAAATAAAAGTGATAATAACAGACACCATTAATGTTCAATGTACTCCTGAAATCACCTAAGAGTATACAATCTGTATTTAATAGTATTAATTTAAGTTTTAAATATAGATATAAATAAAAGTTAACTAAAGCCATAACTAAAGACTTTTATTTTTATGTTTATCTTAGAAAATAAAGGTTTTAAAGGAAGGAATCAAGCGCAATGACTGATTTCATACAAATCATGTAACACATAAATACATATCATTTAAGAATAAAACTTAACACAAATTAGACATTGAGCGCATGTAATAAATCCAGTCTAGAACTGTTATTAATTCATAGTTTTCTTTTTTAAAATTTTGGCGAGAATAGTGGAACCAAGCGCAACATGCTTCACATTGAATACTGCTACTGATTTGGCACTGATTTCTGGCTCTTCAAGTTTTAGTTTATCCCCTTTTCCATAGAATGTTATAGGTTTTAATAGTAATAATGCTAGATAAACATATTTTCAAAAAATTATCTAAACTTGTTTTTATTTTATCCCAGAGCTCTTGATCAAATTTTATTTTTTTCAACATTTAAATCCTTAAGTGTCCAAACAATAAAGTAGTAATGTTATTTTATGAGGGTATAAAACATCAGCAACAAGAGGAGTTGGCTCGGATATATAAATATTGTTTAAAAAGCAAAATGCTCGGATGATAAATATTGTTTAGAAAAGTTTAAAATGATCGTTCGTTAAATTCACGATGACATTCAATTCTTGGATCAAATTCTTGTAATGCTTTCATTTATGTGCTTTCCATATTATTATCATGTTTCATTATTTGCTATTCTTTTTTTAACAAATAGGTCAGTTATTAAACATGGATTGATATCTTTTCAAGAAGATTTATTTCAGGCACACGCTTGTTCAGTGCATGTTGGATTACACCAACTTATGTTACATTTTATAAAGGGTGGCAGTAACATGATTACAACCTTCTAAAATGAGATCATCTATGAGAAAAAAAAAAGTTGTAAAAGTTAGTGAGATTATTTCTTAAAATTCTTAAAACTGTATTTTTTACGAACACCAAGCAGAAATTAATTATTATTACTAAAGACAATATAAACTTTTCTTCTTTTGTTAATTTTTTGCGAACCACACATTTCGTAATATGCAAACAAAACATCTTTATTAAACCTGCTGTACAATAAAAGGGGCCTAAAAAACCACAATAAAAAAATGAAAATGCTTTTTGATCCTTGTACTTGCAGATTTCCAAATCAAAGTACTTTTTTTTAAGGATATACGAAAAAACATTTCCCATGTTATACTAGGCCACTTAGCAACTGAGTCTTTTCTGTTTTTCATAGATGCAGAGTTTGGGTCAATTAGATTTAAAGCTTTTAGATTGTTCGTATATGATAGATTAAGCTTTTCTCCTGTTCTTCTGCTATTTCTGTATTTAATTGCAATGCAGTAAATTCTTTTTGACAGATAAATTCAAAAAATCTTCCTAATTTTAAGTGGCATGTTAAACGATACTTTCAATGATACATTTCTAAATAAGCTATTTTAAACAAACAATTTAAAAAAATAAGATAAGCGTTTTCAAAAATCTTTTCTATACAATTTTACCCTGCCAAGAAAAACATTACATTAGGTGATTCATGGTTGTCTCTTAATTACGAAAAGGTCTTTTTTTAAAAAATGTAATAAATTATGCAAATAAAGATTAAGTCATTCTGTAAGTCAGGGATGGCCAAAACGAGGCTTACTTTTAACTTTGTCATCTTGTTAAAAAACTAAAAAAAAGTTTTAAGTAATGAACTGAAATAAAAAGAAACAACTCAAAAAAATCTCGAAATTTTCGAGATTTTTTGGTGACTTTTCAAACCCAATCTCGTAACTTCTCGTATCATCTCGTATCATCTCGAAATAAAAATCTCGATTGAAATTCCCAAAACGTTTCGAGACGCCTGAGCTTAGAAGTAAATAATGAAAATATATAAATATAATGTTGTAAATAATGAAAGGAACATTGATGTTCCTTTATTATGATAATTTATTTTCTTTATTATAATAATTTATTGAAATAACTTGTAAGTTGAAGATGATTACCTTTAACGTGCAAGTTACTCTAATAAATTAAAATGATTTTAAAAGTTTTCTTGATTGAAACTTTTGTATAAATACTTGACAGAATTTAACAAAACTTACGTAAAATCAATGTGTTATTTGGTTTGCGCTTAAACCGTCTCCTACACGTGTTTTTTCAAGATTTAAGTTCCATACTGAAACCTCTATTAAAACGTGCTTGAAACCTTGAAAGACACGTATTTAAAACCTCAATAAACACGTTTGAAACTTCTTAAAAAACGTATTAAACTCCAGTAGAATTCCCGTGAAATCAACGTGTTTTTGATATACGCCTGGATCGTTACGAATACGTGTCTATAAGGGTTTTTAATCCAAAGTGAAACAAGATATGCCGGCTGGGTAACTTCATTGGAACTTTGGAAGATAGCGCCTGAAGATAAGTATCCTCAGCTGAAAAAGATTATAAAATTTATTTCAATTTTTAGTTCAACATACACACGTGAATCTTTATTTTCCACTATGAAATTTGTCAAATCAAAGTATCATTCAAATCTAACCAGTGAACATTTGTCAGAATTACTTTGAACACCAACTACAAACTTGAAACCAGATTTTAAGGAACTCACCAGTAAAGTTCAGAATCTTAGTGTCTGATTGGAAAATTCATAACTGTTGTAATTTTGTTACTTTTTTAAAAGTTTATGATCTGCAAATGCTACTTTAAACAATTCTATAACTGGTTTTTTAGTGCGAGTAAAAGGGGATCAGATATTTGTTTAGCTTGGTTGAATTGCATTTTTTGAAACACTAAAGATAATTCGAAGTTGTAAACAATTCAGCAAATGTAAGCATTTAAATAAAGGTTTTTGCCGTTGTAAAAAAATTCTTTTAGTTTTTCTCTAAATATAAAAACTATTAGTGAAAATAAATTTTGTATGCAAAAAGTTTTTTAGAAAAGTTTGTTCATTTTCATAAAAATCTAAATTTAATATTCTGGAGTATTTTACAACTCCTATTTCGCCACCAGCTGCTAAATTTTTAAAATACGTTTAAAAAAAGAATGCACAAAAGTTTTCTTAACGAAATATTTGATGAGGATCTTCGGCTCATCTAAGTATTTAAATTAGAGGAATGACTTAGGAATTTTTTTGCAAACGTAACGATTAAAGATTAAAATTACGCATGTTCGTAAAATTAACTGAACGTAACGATTAACGATATCAATTAAATTGTGATATTGAAATTCCGACGAGAAATTGATTAAACTAATTCGTAACTTCCAATAATTTGCTCGAATGGTTCGTTATAGCTTACGTAAATCAATTAATTTGTTTGAAATTTCCGTTAAAAGTTACGAGAACCATCGATTAACTTATTACGATCATTTCCGTTGAATTGTCATAAAATTTTGAAACTGAACATTCTTACGATAACTACTATCGAAGATTTTTCTACAAACCCATTCATTACTAACGTGCTATTAAAGAATATTACACGCAATAAGAACAGTTTCACTTTTTTTGAGTTACTATAAAAATGTTTAGAATTTTAAACTATGAAAAAATTGTTAAACTTGTGTGTAGATGTATCTTCTAACAACAATTACAACTTGTCATTTGACTCCCTTGGGCAAGTCTTATTTTCTCAGTTGTTTCCTGGCTAGTGTTATGACATTGCTCTTCTATTGCTGAGTACTGAGACTGAAAGGTGTTTTGAGTAGCAATTGCTCCTTTACTGCTTTCATCATCTATCTCTTTCTCTGAATCCGAGACCTCAGTGTTTCCTTTCTCTTACGAGTCACCCTCGTTGACCTTACCAAACCATCGCCATATGAAAGATTTTGACATGTTATTGACACCAGGACTGTAGAAATTTAGTTGAAAGAATGTAGGTAAATTTCGTAGCTGACGAATATTTACGTATACGTATCATAAATAACGATTAAAATACCAGTAACAAAAAATAAATTTCATTATTAATACATCAATAAATTCAGTAAACTTAACGATACTAATAAAAATACCATCAAAAATAAGACTTTAAAAACTCTATTTTTAAAATGATCTAGTATGTGGAACACAATTTTGTAAACAAATAAAGTTGTATAAAAAACACTATTTATAAAAAGACCCATATCGTTATTTACTTAAACGCAACTTAAACGCAACTTAAACGCAATTTAAACGCAGTTTAAACGCAACTTAAACGCAACTTAAACGCCACTTAAACGCCACTTAAACGCAACTTAAACGCAACTTACACGCAAGCTATTAACGGAAGTTTCGTAACTGACGTAAGATACATATTATTACGATTGAATCTTACAGTAAATTAGAATAAGATCGTAAATCACGAATCAAATAACGACTTTTTTTTCGAAAAATGCAACTAATTTAATCGATTTGCAGAAGATCTGACGCAAAAAACTGACGCAACTTCGTTTAATCGCATTCGTAAGTCTCTTTTCTTATTTAAACGTGACTCTTACCACAAAATCAGGCCAGCGCTTCATCCAGCTTTTTATAAAGACTATTTTTTTAATAACTTTTTCTCAAAAGTTTATATTTCTAGCTAACCATGTTATATAAAACAAGACACCCGTCAATTTATTTTTGGGTTTAAAATACTTCATTTTAAACGATGTAAAATGGCTCCTGTTTGTTAAAGAAATGTCCTTTGCTCCTGCTGTGAATTTGGAAGCATTCAGGCTGAACAATTTGTTTTAGTATATTAAAAAGTAAAATGAATGCTGATTGCATTTTAAATAACATTTCATTTATCAACTGGCGAAAGCCTATTGGTTGAAACTATAGAATATTCTTCTAAAAAAAGAATCCTTACAGGTTTTTAAAAAGTAACAGAAGGACAACTTATAATGTTAAATGTTTCACTCAGGGTTGTACTGAATTAGAACAAATAAAAAATTCTCCTAGAGAAACTTTTTCAGACAAACTAGTAACAAATGCCTTTACACAGACCAAACGCAGATGGTTGTGTGCAAGAACTATATGGTTCCTTGTTTGGCTGCAAATTCTGATAAAAATTTATCATTCGTTATATGTATATTTCCACCGAGGTTTATTTTAGGTAGAAATGCTTTAAGTAAAGAGGAGAAGAATAACGCGAGGAAATGTCCGCGGCTAAAGTCAACTCTTAAGAGTCAAGTCTAAACTTGCTGTATAGAGATTTTTGGTCAGTTTATACAAAAACTCAATTGAACGCATGCGCATGCATGGGAACTATTTGCTGAGTTCGCTCACACTTAAGATGACCTTGCAACAGTGATGATCAGGTTTAAACTTTGGCGCAAGTGCATACTCAAAGGAACAACCATTTCAATCGCGTTGTGCCAATTATTTTATTTCACTTCTCTTAAATATTTTGATTGATTTCTATAATTGTAAAAGTTTTCTTTTAAAGTATAACGTGCATTGAGCTTAAAAAGATAATTAAAAAAAGTTAAGTTTAGTTATCTCATATTTTCCATAAAGTTTTAAGCTTGCTAAACAATATTTAAACTTATATGCCAGAATGTTTATTAGATGTTATATTTCAATGACAAATAATCACTTAATATTGCATTACAAATAAAAAGTCATTTATGAAATTATTGCTTAAATTTGCAGAAGAATTCACACTTCAAATATTTCTTTAAATTATTGTATAGGTTTGTATAACATTTTAACTAAAAAAGTGAGTACGTTAAAAAGTTACATAAGCTTAAATATAAATTTTGTAAACTTATCTAAAAACGTGGCATTTAAATTCAATTTCATGTAATGTTTAACGCATGATGACAAAACTATTTCTTTTGAAATGATGTTTAACAATGGTGTATCAATAAACAACTCAATTCCTACAACTTTTTTTATTCCTAATGAAAATTAAAAAACAAGATGGCATACATAACAAGACTCTACACAGATTTTTTGTGTTACCCAATTAGTTAAAGTTTCAGCTCTGTTAGATTTCAAGAATTCTATTTTATGTTTTGTAACAGAATTATCATATTTCTTGTTTTCGGCCGAAACTCCTATGCAAAAAGAAACTTCAAGATAAAAGTCTTTTAATTCCCTCTCATGATCTTCTTTACCGAGATACATTTCCAGCATTACTTTATTTTCATTCCCGCGAAAAGTAATTGCTGGTCGTAAGATATAACCGTTGTACATTATCCATTTATCAGATGTCCATTTCTTCAAAGCTTCGTTAAACGTCATTTTTAAACTGTACATATGATACACTGTTTTCTCTTTATCTTTAAAACTGCGAAAATGAGGTTTTCTAAAACCAAATACAAGTGTCCATACAGCAGTTTCATATCTTAGAGATCTGTTCAATCTCTCATGCGATTGATTATTACGCTTTGTAAGAGAAGGATATGCAATTGCCTTGATGTACCAGTCTAAGAATCCAGACCACTTGCATAGGATTGGGTGAGTATGAGACAAGACAGTTGTTAGAAACGTTGTATCCATGTATTCATACCGACATTCAGCAAGCAAAGCTTCGATGTTTTGTTCTGTTTGTCTACTTTCATCAGCTTCTAACCAGTTTAACACAAACGTCATCACACTATTTTCATGAAAGGCAAGCCATTTGTCAGACGTCAATAGCATTAACAAGCTTGAGAAGTGAAGCTTGTTTGGTAATTCACTACATGCAATGCATTCTAGCGGGGTAAATAACTTGATGAGGTATTGGTTGCAGCAACTAACAAAAAAATCTTTTGTTTGAACATGCCCGAGAGAAATTTGGTAGAAAGTTAAGCGATCTAACACTGAATTGCATTCATCGATTGTTGCAATACTGATATATTCAACCATTGCAGATCCTTGTTTAAGAAGTGTATCACACATATATCGATCACCATATTCTAAAACCTTAAGTAGTTTAAAAAGGCCAATATTATTTAACAAATCAAAGTCGTAAAAAGAATGAATGAGCAACTCCACATATTCACTATCACCAGGGTTTACTCTCAAAGTAATTTCTTTTTCATATTTTTCTTTCATAGAAGTTTCATAAAGTAGTTTTTCAAAGAATTTACTGTTTATGCCCAATACCAACTTGTGAACTGGAAAACGAACTTCGTCATTGCAATGTTCAACCTTGTTATCTACAAGAGGTTTAGTATATATATATATATATATATATATATATATATATATATATATATATATGCTTGCCATATTTATTTTTTTTACATTAACATCAACACTTTCATAAAATTTGACAGTAAAATTTGGTTTATTTTCTTTTTAATATTTTAAATTCTAAAATTTAGTTTGAGATTTCAATTTAATTTGAGAAATTAAATATTCGATTGTTAAATTGAATAATTTGAAAAAGTTGAAATTCAAAAAGTTCATTTGACACATAGTATGCTTTATGAGTATTAACAAGGTAAAAAATGCTTTTGAACCAATTAAAGTTAAACTTAGAACTAATCAAAGATGGTTTCCAAAATTTAGCAGTGGATGCTATCATAGGCGCCGAGTTCATGGGGGCAAAAGGGGCAGTGCCCCCCCCCCCCCCTCCCCAGGAAATTTATACTAATAATATATTATCACGGATTATCATGAGGGCGAGAGTATCTATTCGCCCCCGAGGTAATCCGTGATAATATATTATTAGTATAAATTTCCGGGGGGGGGGGGGGGGCACTGCCCCTTTTGCCCCCATGAACTCGGCGCCTATGGATGCTATGATGTTGAAAACGAGCAACGCTCTGGAAAACCTCAAGAAGCCTAAAATTGATCATTTGTTAGAGTTGCTTAATGAAAATATACACCAAATGACAACAGAATTAGTTCAAAAGCTTTCAGCTCATCAAACAACTGTTTCTAAGCGTTTTCATGAGCAAGGAAAAATTTTAAAATGTCAAAAATGGTTATGGGAAAGAAACATAATTCAACGATTGAACAGTTGCATTTCTTATTTGGCAAAATTTTTGAAAAAAATTATTTATGGAAAATGGTTACTGGAGATGAGAAGGAGACTTAATTTTAGAACCCTAGTAATAAAAAAGAGTGGTTAGGTTGTGGTAGAACAACGATTGCAGCTCCAAAAAGAGGCTAATACTTTGATAAAGTGATGCAAGAAGTCTGATGGGATACAAAGGTATATATTTTTTGAAGTAATTGAAAAGTATTATAAAACGAACTTTGTTTTACATTATTATCTTGTTATTATTGTTGGTTATCTGGTTAGTACAAGAAAGTAAAACATTGCAGATTTGATTTTCAAGATATTTTCAGGATGTGCCAGTAGGAACTTCAGTTGTGCACACAGGCATTATCTATGGGCAACTTTTGGTAAATAGCTTGTAAAGTGATTGTGATTGCGAAAATATACTTATAACTTTGCTGAAGTTATTTTTATAAGAAAGGTGAAGTGACTTTTTATAATTGTTTTATTAGTGCCAGTAAACTACAAGCGACAATTGTTTTAGATAGAAGAAAGACACTGCGATGCCAGATATAAAAAAGACTCAACTGAAGTATTTTTGTTTATTTTGAGTTTTTGTTATTTTTGTTATATTTGTTTATTTTGTTGTTTTTTTGTTTTGTGTTTCAATACTTTTGATGCCTACTTTATGTGCATTTAGCTCGTGTTAGAACAAAAATTATGCTGTTAGTGTTCCACGTTATAAACAACTTTAGGAAGTTTAAATGAAGCAATCTTAAAAAAAGAGCTGTACACATGAAGAGCGTTGTCATATAAACTAATTACACAAATAATCATGATGAGTTAAGGTATCTGCGTCACAACTTTAAATTTGATATTATTAATACTAGATTTACTATCTATAACTTGATCTAGTATATTGTTTGAATAGAAGTATAAGGAAAAGTTGGTTACAAATTAACGAACAATATCTAAACATTAACCTAAAAGCATGTAAATAGTGTTAAAGTAGTCTAAAAGTTACTAGCTTTCCTAGATCTAACAACCTAGGCACTAGTAATCTAGATTTCTTTTTTGATTGTGATTTTTTCTTTATCTAAATACTGTTCAAAACTAATTTATGAATAAAATTAATATCTATAACTTAAGTGAATTTGCATTCATTTCTTTTTCATTGTCGAGGTGTTAGCCTTGCTTTTTGTGCCTTGGGTTGATTTCCATTAATTTGAACGTTTTCTCCATCCGCCAGTGTTTTATGTTAAAAAAATAAAACTAAGTGACCAAATTGAGCAAATTGATAAGATTAGCGAGGTAAGAAATTTATATCACCAAAACTCTGGACTTAATTTCTTTTTGTTCTCAAAACGTGGTGTTTTTATATTTTTTCGTTCGCATAGGAAGGGAGCTTAAGTACATAATAACGCTTCATTATTTTTACAGCACATATAGATTATCTAAGGTCTTCAATTCGACCTTCAATAAGACCGTGGGAATTAAGTTTCAAGCAAAAAACATTGACAAACATATTAAATTAATATTTAAATGTTTTATTTTGTTGAGAGAAAAAGTAACAAAGCTAGAAATATTTACCGTTAGATTCACCTTCATTAAGTTTATTGATTTCGTCTGGTGTGTCCTCGATAATACGCAGTGTTATTTCGCTTAGAAAATTGTTTTTGTAAATGTTGCTGAGGGACTCAAGAAATCCTTTCTTGATTATGGAAGGCTTAAGAGCTGTTATGGTACCACACTTATGTTTTTGAAGATTCTTGGACTCGTCCATTATTTTGGTCCTATAAAAGGAAGTAGCGTATACGTGGTTTAAACATCACGTGATGTATAAACTGTGTTCATTTTTTATTATCGCATAAATAATTATTTAATTACTACTTGGTTTTAACTGAAAAAAAAAAAATTTAAAAGTATTTAAAATATTTGAGTGGCATCCCCTTGCAGTGACTACCGTGCTCCTTCATTATCATATTTAGAAGCTAATTTCCAAAGCAATCTCATCAGAAAAAAGAAGAATAGAAGAACTTTTAGCATGAATATAATTTAGGTATGACATTTAAATACTTTCTGTTAAACAACATTATTTATTTTTGCTTTTAAAATCTCTGCAGCTTTTATAATTATGCAATTGTTTCTCTTTTTTGACACAAATTTAACACAGTGAATATTTCAATAATAATTTCAAGTTCGCTTATGAAAATTGGAAAAAAAAAAAAAAATTTGCCTACAAAACAAATATTATAAAAGTGAGTGGAAACAAAAGTCGAAATGGTCAGATTATAGTCGCAAATCAGATAGATTCAAATGATTGTTTTGGAGTTGGGTTGATGGAGACTTGAATAATATTCGACAAAGATTATCGCATTTTTTCATGCTCGTCATAATAAACGATACATGTGCAACCTTCAAAACCATTTTGGGACCTTAGCTATAAAGGGAAATGTCATAAAATTGGTAAGGAAGTAGTCGATGCAAATTTATTCACCATCGAGAAGACTTTCCTATTAGCTATGGGTTTTGCATATTATAGACGAAGCTCTCGTAAAGACAAGCACATTTTAAAGAACAAGCACATTTTAAAGACCCTCCTTACGAATTCATTGAAAAAACAGCATTAATTGTAAGATTGACAAACAAATTGTTAAAATAATCGATGCAAAGATAAATGAGTATTTAGATTTAAAGAAACTGGACTGTGCAAGTCTGCTTCCTCTAAATATTTGGGGGATGAGGGGTACAGCTGGGTTTTCTTAATATTATCAAGTGCTACCAAAAGGATGTCAAGATGATTCAATCATATTTTCTTCAACTTTACCTTCAAATCAGTGGGGCAATCAGAAGCAATTTAAGTGGTATAATCATTTACCTTAAAGTATTTATATATCTTTAAGGTAAATGATTAAACCATATTAATTTTATCTTGTTTTATTAAGAAACGATTGAACTAACAAGTTCAAACTTGTTGGCGTTGACTTTGTACTAACTATAACATGAAAAACTTTGTACTAAAAATAAAATAAAAAATGTGTCATCTACTGGATAGTCATTGATTGTCTAATCTGTAGAGCAACACGAAAAAAATATTTACTTGATTTACTTTTTCTTCTTTTTCCTCTTCCTTCGCTTCTTTTTGACTTGAAAGTCTTTGAAAAAGTCTAAAAGTATTTCGTAATAGATAATTCTAGGAATCGTCTATATTTATTTAAATAAATTAAGCAAAATTTATTAGCTAATATGAAAAAGTTAAAAGTTAATTCATTGAGAAACTCAATATATGTAAGTATGAAACAATTTTATTATCTAAATAAATCATGCGAAATTGTATCAGAGGAGATATTTCTTAGAAATCTATTTTTGTTAATGAATTCGTTAATTTTTCCGATTAAAGTGTTTGAATAATAAAAGCAAGTTGTAAATATTTCATGTACGGTGTAATGCAAGATGGTTTTAGTTGAAAAGGTGAAACAGTTTGTGAAGTTATTTGCGTAGCAAGTCGATAAGACATCAAGAGGGGGTGTTTGGTGACACTGTTAACCACATTTTCCATGAAATACTTACAACCTACTTGGAGCGATCAAAAGACTTTGCCAAAAGTATTCAATTGGTTTCCAGAATGCGGGTGGATGACAAAGACTACCTTCAAACAATCATTTGAAAAATTATACAAAAGAACATACGACTGGCCACTCTTGTTCTTACATGATGACCATACCAGAACTTCCACCCTTGGAGTAGAAGACATAACGCAGTTGGAAAATGCATGCTCGTTTCAGCCCTTAAAAATTTTTTTTTTAATTTTTTGATCTAAGAAAAAGGTCTTGCGCGAAAACATGTTAATGATCAAAAAGAAACAATCCGTAAGAAGATTTTATAAACAAATTGCTGAAAAGTTATTCATTCTTGATCATGAAACTAAGAGCACAATTGATCCTTCTCAATAACCAGATTATGACATTGACAATACTTTTCTTATTGTCAGGTTTATATTGAAGATGAAACAACGAAAAAGTTGACGTTCAATGTTAAATATTTGGTGTGACAGGCGATTACGCAAGATGGTCAAGTTTGTTAACATTACGTCACGTAAAAACGTGTAAAAATCACCAAGCATGCTTCCTCAAATAATATGTCAAGCGCCTAGGTCCAAACAAACCGAAGCTGGACCACTACAATATATTCAGCCGGTTACGGTTACCTTTAACTACGCATGAAAGGTGTGCGTTTATCGAAATTAGTAAAAAAAAAAAAAGGATTACTATACCGAAGAAAGCAATCCGATAGCTGTACTCCATCTAAGACTGAAACTTTGCATTGTGTAAGAAAAACTACGAACAGCTGAACAAGAAATGTGATACTATTTCTAAACTTAAGAACACTTGGATAAAAGTTTTGAAGGAAGTAGCCAAGAAAAAGGGTGCTATTATGTTTGTTGATTTGATGCGTAAGCTGTACAATGGTGATCAAAAAGGCCTGCTTTTTGTTATTTTTTATAGGAAAGTTCATGTGGTTTTTTGAAAGTACGAATTATGACTTAGCTATTTGATAACTTTGAAGTATTTGAAAAACTATGCCACTCATAAAGTTCTAATTCAAGTTGCGAAATGCTGAACGGTAGTCTATGACAGACACTTTGAAAAGAGATGCTTATAGATAATCTTGCAAGTTAAATATGATTAGCAACGAGGGTAGCTGTAACTTTGAAGCTAGAAAGTATGCCAGTCTTCCATCATCCACAGATACATGTATTATGCAGAATGTTAAGATGCAAGGTTCAAAAGAGAATAAAAATATTCGAAAAAAGTTTTTGTATTCATAAGAACAACTGCATGCAGCACTTAAAGCTTTAAATAAAGATGAAAAAATTTTGTGTCAGCAAAAAAGTTTAATGTTCCAAAAAGTACCTTAAGCGACAAATTATCTGGTAAAAGCCAACCCAAACGCCAAAACTCTGGCATTAAATCATATCTTGGAGAAGAAATAGAGAATGAATTGGTTGCTTGGTTAATGCAGTGCGCTAACATGGGATTTGCGATAACAAAAGTTATTAATGAAGGCAGTACAAAAAATAGTTAAAGGGCAAGGTATAAAAATGCCATTTAAAGAAGATATCCCAAGTAAAAACTGGCTTTACAAATTTATGCGCCGTCATAAGGAATTATCACAAAAACGAGCAGAGCATATTAGTAGAGCTAGAGGTCTTACAACTGAAGCGAACTATTCGAGGCTTTCACCGACTCCTCTTGGATCCCTTGGCCATATTTTGTTGTATTCTGTCAGGCTGAGCAAAAAAATGCCCAAGGGCATCAACCAATTCAGTGGTAAGTACCGAATTTTGCGACAAATATAATGATAGTGGTAAAAACATAATGGAACTTCAAGTTGATGCACATCCCAAGGATGAATAGATTGTATCTTATTTCTTAAAGTTTGCATTAAGTTCTAGAGAAATATTCATTCGCTATCACTTCTTGGTATGCTAGAAGAAGCGACATCAGAAATTTAACATAAGCAATCAATAAAACATCGAAACCATCATGCTAAAAAACGATCAAGAGTCGATAATTTACATGATGACTTCTTTCCTACCATAAATTGATCAGACAAATTCATCAGTTCAATATGAATGACAAAAAGACAACAGCAAAATATGGCAAAGAGATTTTATTATCATTATTGTCGTTGTTATTATTGTTTTTGTTATTATTATTATTATTATTATTGTTATTACTATTATCATTACTATTATTATTAATACTATTACTATTATTATTATTATCATTATTATTATTCTTCTTCTTCTTCTTCTTCTTCTTCTTCTTATTATTATTATTATTATTATTATTATTATTATTATTATTATTATTATTATCATTATTGTTTTTCTTATTATTATCATTATTATTATTATTATTATTATTATTATTATTATTATTATTATTATATTATTATTATTATTACTATTATTATTATTATTATTAATATTATTATTATTATTATCACTATAATTATTATTATTATTATTATTATTATTATTTTTATTATTAATATTATTATTAATGTTATCATTATTATTACTATTTTTATTATTATTATTTAGTGTTGTTGTTATGGGGTCATTGTTGTTTTTATTGCTATTGTTATTATTATTATTATCATTATTATATTTATTGTAATTTCTTATTATCATTATTACTTTTAACTTTATTGTAAATACTGTTTTTAATACCATTATTATCATTATTATTGATATTACTATAATGATATTCTCCACAAAATCTAATTAAAAATATGCGGAAGCATTTTTTTAACTAGATTTTGTGGATGCCCAGGAATAAAATAAAACAAGTAGCGGCTAGCAAACAAGATGAAAATGGTGGGAAAATAAAGCCGAAGATGCTATTTACCACCACTACAGTTATTGTTTCAGTTAGATTTGCTGTATGTTTTAGTATGTTAATACTCACAGATATTAGATATAAATAATTCTATATTCAAACGCAAAAACTTCATGGATATATTTGCTATAATTTTCGGACTGAGAGCACCCAAAAACATTAGAATCAGCAAAACTATTGTAAAAGTTTTTTTTTTTTTTATCGCCGGTTTGTGTAATCATTAAATAGTTAAAAATGGATTTTCACAAATTTGAGTATCAAACAAATGTTTACTCACTTGACTTTCTTTTTCCTCTTCTTTTTCCTCTTCCTTTACTTCGTTTTGTTTAAAAATTATTAAAAAAGACAAAATATATTTTGTAATAAAAAATTCTCGGAATCATATATATGAATATATCAAATCAATCAGCTGACATAAAAAAGTTAAAAATAAATTTAATGAACAACTTCACTGTATGTGAGTATAAAATGAATTTATTATCTAAATAAATCATGCAAAGTTGTATTAGTGGAGATAATTCTTAGAAATCATTTATTATTAACGAATTCGTTATTTTTCCAATATAATTAATATAATTACTAAGCTCGGGCGTCTCGAAACTATTTTTGTTACGAGACATTACGATGCGAGATCTCGAAATGACACTGAGTTTCGAGAATAGTTTCGATCGAGATCATGGTTTTCACAAGTTTCGAGAATTTGTTTCGAGAGGTTACGAGAAGTAACGAGATTCTCGATTAAGAATTGGCCACAAAATTTCCCTTCTCGAAACGTGACAATTAGACGAGAATAACGAGATTTAAAATATTTTTTCGATATTTCTCGAGATATTACGAGACAAGTTTTCTAATTTTTCAAATATATTGAAAATTCTTGGAACAAAAGGTTTTTTGTTCATTTTTGTTCCTAAATTTTGATTAAAATAACAAAACACTATTTCAATGGCCACTTAAGCAGCCATTAGCAGTCCTCATCGTGAAACATTCCACTCTTTTTTCAGTTTCTACCAGAATGAAGGGAAGGTTGCATCTGGCCAAGTACTTGGGAATATCTATGTCTCCACATAGCTGCTCTTTGTCCTGCGGCTTATACCTCATGTATGCATCAATGTTTTTGACTTTCTCAGGTGTTGATGGTCGTATCGCTCACCTTCGTCGTACAACTAAAACTTAAAAAAAGTAATAAATAAGTACCTTTTTTTGTAAAAACTAAAAAAGTTTTGGATTCATAAGTAAACAATAGAAAAATGATTCAAAAATCCTAAATCAACAATGAAATTAATACTCAGTAAAAACAGTTTAATACAGGTTAATTAAAATGATTTAAAACACCAATTCACCTGCTCTAGATTCTGATAGGCAACATCTCCTTAGCGCTTTATCTCTTCCTTTTCTTTTTCCAAAGCCAGCCAGATTACTGAGTGAGAACTAATCATGTGACGCCTCATACCACTGGTGTTTCCATCTTTAAGCTTAAAGACATTGCCACAGTTGTCAATGTTGCACTTCGCAAAAACTTTCTCAATGCCATTTTCGATGACTCTTTCCTTAGGAAAGTGCTTCCATATTTCTGTCCTTGGACGAACTATGTTGTTAGACTAAAAGTATGAATTCAAATATCACTATCAAAATCAAAAAAAAAATTAAAAAAAAAATTTTTCAGGACAATAATTAAATACATCCAATCTTTAAAAAGTTCTAGGAACTACAAAAGAAAACTTCCACTTTCCCGGAAAATGATTACCAAAATTTGTAATGCAATTAGCCAGTTACTTTAATACGACATTTCATCTACATGACAATGCAAACTTGTATGTGTAAATATGTTTATTTCACTGACATCATTCACTTTTAACTTTTAACTTAGTCATCTTATTAAAAAACTAAAAAAAAGTTTTAAGTAATGAACTAAAGTAAAAAGACACAACAAAATAAACAATAAATTATAAAAATATATAGTAATAAAGTGTTTTCTTACCTGATTCTTTGTAAAAAAGATGATAATATTGTTGAATAACAAAAAAATATTATATTTTTAATATAATTTTAACTAAATTCATTAAACTTTTAAAGTTTTTTAACTTTTAGCTCTGTTTACAGTGCAAAAAAAAAAAAAACAATAACAATTCAGCTGTCACGCGCGTCAATTCTCGCTCTATCTCGGAATGAAGTAAATACGAGATTCTCGTAACTACTCGAAAAAAACTCAAAAAAATCTCGAAATGTTTGAGATTTTTTGGTGACTTTTCAAACCCAATCTTGTAACTTCTCGTATCATCTCGTATCATCTCGAAATAAAAATCTCGATTGAAATTCCCAAAACGTTTCGAGACGCCTGAGCTTAGAAGTAAATAATGAAAATATATAAATATAATGAAGTAAGTAATGAAAGGAACATTAATGTTCCTTTATTATGATAATTTATTTTCTTTATTATAATAATTTATTGGAATAACTTGTAAGTTGAAGATGATTACCTTTAACGTGCAAGTTACTCTAATAAATTAAAATGATTTTAAAAGTTTTCTTGATTGAAACTTTTGTATAAATACTTGACAGAATTTAACAAAACTTACGTAAAATCAATGTGTTATTTGGTTTGCGCTTAAACCGTCTCCTACACGTGTTTTTTCAAGATTTAAGTTCCATACTGAAACCTCTATTAAAACGTGCTTGAAACCTTGAAAGACACGTATTTAAAACCTCAATAAACACGTTTGAAACTTCTTAAAAAACGTATTAAACTCCAGTAGAATTCCCGTGAAATCAACGTGTTTTTGATATACGCCTGGATCGTTACGAATACGTGTCTATAAGGGTTTTTAATCCAAAGTGAAACAAGATATGCCGGCTGGGTAACTTCATTGGAACTTTGGAAGATAGCGCCTGAAGATAAGTATCCTCAGCTGAAAAAGATTATAAAATTTATTTCAATTTTTAGTTCAACATACACACGTGAATCTTTATTTTCCACTATGAAATTTGTCAAATCAAAGTATCATTCAAATCTAACCAGTGAACATTTGTCAGAATTACTTTGAACACCAACTACAAACTTGAAACCAGATTTTAAGGAACTCACCAGTAAAGTTCAGAATCTTAGTGTCTGATTGGAAAATTCATAACTGTTGTAATTTTGTTACTTTTTTAAAAGTTTATGATCTGCAAATGCTACTTTAAACAATTCTATAACTGGTTTTTTAGTGCGAGTAAAAGGGGATCAGATATTTGTTTAGCTTGGTTGAATTGCATTTTTTGAAACACTAAAGATAATTCGAAGTTGTAAACAATTCAGCAAATGTAAGCATTTAAATAAAGGTTTTTGCCGTTGTAAAAAAATTCTTTTAGTTTTTCTCTAAATATAAAAACTATTAGTGAAAATAAATTTTGTATGCAAAAAGTTTTTTAGAAAAGTTTGTTCATTTTCATAAAAATCTAAATTTAATATTCTGGAGTATTTTACAACTCCTATTTCGCCACCAGCTGCTAAATTTTTAAAATACGTTTAAAAAAAGAATGCACAAAAGTTTTCTTAACGAAATATTTGATGAGGATCTTCGGCTCATCTAAGTATTTAAATTAGAGGAATGACTTAGGAATTTTTTTGCAAACGTAACGATTAAAGATTAAAATTACGTATATTCGTAAAATTAACTGAACGGTAACGATTAACGATATCAATTAAATTGTGATATTGAAATTCCGACGAGAAATCGATTAAACTAATTCGTAACTTCCAATAATTTGCTCGAATGGTTCGTTATAGCTTACGTAAATCAATTAATTTGTTTGAAATTTCCGTTAAAAATTACGAGAATCATCGATTAACTTATTACGATCCTTTCCGTTGAATTGTCATAAAATTTTGAAACTGAACATTCTTACGATAACTACTATCGAAGATTTTTCTACAAACCCATTCATTACTAACGTACTATTAAAGAATATTACACACAATAAGAACAGTTTCACTTTTTTTGAGTTACTATAAAAATGTTTAGAATTTTAAACTATGAAAAAATTGTTAAACTTGTGTGTAGATGTATCTTCTAACAACAATTACAACTTGTCATTTGACTCCCTTGGGCAAGTCTTATTTTCTCAGTTGTTTCCTGGCTAGTGTTATGACATTGCTCTTCTATTGCTGAGTACCGAGACTGAAAGGTGTTTTGAATAGCAATTGCTCCTTTACTGCTTTCATCATCTATCTCTTCCTCTGAATCCGAGACCTCAGTGTTTCCTTTCTCTTACGAGTCACCCTCGTTGACCTTACCAAACCATCGCCATATGAAAGATTTTGACATTTTATTGACACCAGGACTGTAGAAATTTAGTTGAAAGAATGTAGGTAAATTTCGTAGCTGACGAATATTTACGTATACGTATCATAAATAACGATTAAAATACCAGTAACAAAAAATAAATTTCATTATTGATACATCAATAAATTTAGTAAACTTAACAATACTAATAAAAATACCATCAAAAATAGGACTTTAAAAACTCTATTTTTAAAATGAGAACTGATCTAGTATGTGAAACACAATTTTGTAAACAAATAAAATTGTATAAAAAACACTATTTATAAAAAGACCCATATCGTTATTTACTTAAACGCAACTTAAACGCAACTTAAACGCAGTTTAAACGCAACTTAAACGCAACTTAAAGGCCACTTAAACGCCACTTAAACGCAAGCTATTAACGGAAATTTCGTAACTGATGTAAGATACATATTATTACGATTGAATCTTACAGTTAATTAGAATAAGATCGTAAATCACAATTCAAATAATGACTTTTTTTTCGAAAAATGCAACTAATTTAATCGATTTGCAGAAGATCTGACGCAAGACGCAACTTCGTTTAATCGCATTCGTAAGTCTCTTTTCTTATTTGAACTTGACTCTTGCCACACAATCAGGCCAGCGCTTCATCTAGCTTTTTGTAAAGACTGTATTTTTTAATAACTTTTTCTCAAAAGTTTATATTTCTAGCTAACCATGTTATATAAAACAAGACACCCGTCAATTTATTTTTGGGTTTAAAATACTTCATTTTAAACGATGTAAAATGGCTCCTGTTTGTTAAAGAAATGTCCTTTGCTCCTGCTGTGAATTTGGAAGCATTCAGGCTGAACAATTTGTTTTAGTATATTAAAAAGTAAAATGAATGCTGATTGCATTTTAAATAACATTTCATTTATCAACTGGCGAAAGCCTATTGGTTGAAACTATAAAATATTCTTCTAAAAAAAGTATCCTTACAGGTTTTTAAAAAGTAACAGAAGGACAACTTATAATGTTAAATGTTTCACCCAGGGTTGAACTGAATTAGAACAAATGAAAAATTCTCCTAGAGAACCTTTTTCAGACAAACTAGTTACAAATGCCTTTACACAGACCAAACACAGATGGTTGTGTGTAAGAACTATATGGTTCCTTGTTTGGCTGCAAATTCTGATAAAAATTTATCATTCGTTATATGTATATTTCCACCGAGGTTTATTTTAGGTAGAAATGCTTTAAGTAAAGAGGAGAAGAATAACGCGAGGAAATGTCCGCGACTAATGTCAACTCTTAAGAGTCAAGTCTAAACTTGCTGTATAGAGCTTTTTGGTCAGTTTATACAAACGCTCAATTGAGCGCATGCGCTTGTATGGGAACTATTTGCTGAGTTCGCTCACACTCAAGATGACCTTGCAATAGTGATGATTAGGTTTAAACTTTGGCGTAAGTGCATACTCAAAGGAACAACCATTTCAATAGTGTTGTGCGAGTATTTTATTTCACTTCTCTTAAATATCTTGATTGATTTCTATAATCATAAAAGTTTTCTTTAAAGTATAACGTGCATTGTGCTTAAAAAGAAAATTAAAAAAAGTTAAGTTTAGTTATCTCATATTTTCCATAAAGTTTTAAGCTTGCTAAACAATATTTAAACTTATATGCCAGAATGTTTATTAGATGTTATATTTCAATGACAAATAATCACTTAATATTGCATTACAAATAAAATGTCATTAATGAAATTATTGCTTAAATTTGCAGAAGAATTCACACTTCAAATATTTCTTTGAAATATTGTATAGGTTTGTATAACATTTTAACTAAAAAAGTGAGTACGTTAAAAAGTTATATTAGCTTAAATAAAATTTTTGTCATCTTATCTAAAAACGTGGCATTTAAACTCAATTTCATATAATGTTTAACACATGATGACAAAACTATATCTTTAGAAATGATGTTTAACAATGATGTATTAATAAACAACTCAATTTTAACAACTTTTACTATTGCAAATGAATATTAAAAAACAATATGACACACATAACAAGATTCTACACAGATTTTTTGTGTTACCCAATTAGTTAAAGTTTCAGCTCTGTTAGATTTCAAGAATTCTATTTTATGTTTTGTAACAGAATAATCATATTTCTTGTTTTTGGCCGAAATTCCTATGCAAAAAGAAACTTTAAGATAAAAGTTTTTTAATTCCCTCTCCTGATCTTCTTTACCGAGATACATTTCCAGCATTACTTTATTTTCATTCCCGCGAAAGGTAATTGCTGGTCGTAAGATATAACCGTTGTACATTATCCACTTATCAGATGTCCATTTCTTCAAAGCTTCGTTAAACGCCATTTTTAAACTGTACATATGATACACTGTTTTCTCTTTATCTTTAAAACTGCGATATTGACGTTTGCTAAAATCAAATATAAAAGGCCATTCAGAAGTTTCATATCTTAGGGATCTGTTCAATCTCTCATACGATTGATTATTAAGCTTTTTAAGAGAAGGATATGCAATTGCCTTGATGTACCAGTCTAAGAAACCAGACCACTTGCATAGGATTGGGTGAGTATGAGACAAGACAGTTGTTAAAAAAGATACATCCATGTATTCATACCGACATTCAGCAAGCAGAGCTTCGATGTTTTGTTCTGTTTGTCTACTTTCATCGGCTTCTAACCAGTTTAAAACAAACGTCATCACAGTATTTTCATGAAAGGCAAACCATTTGTCAGACGTCAAAAGCATTAACAAGCTTGAGAAGTGAAGCTTGTTTGGTAATTCACCACATGCAACGCATTCTAGCGGGGTAAATGTGCTGGTGAGGAATTGGCTGCAGCAACTGTCGAAAAAGTCTTTTTTTAGAACATGACTAAGAGAACTTTCGTAGAAATTTAAACGATCCAAAACTGAATTGCATTCATCAACTGTTTCAACTCTTTCATAACTAACCATTAAGGATCCTTGTTTAAGAAGCGCATCACATATATATCGATCACCATATTCTAAAACCTTAAGTAGTTTAAAAAGACCAATATTATTTAACAAATTAAAGTCATAAAAGGAATGAATGAGCAACTCCACATATTTACTATCACCGGGGTTTACTCTCAAGGTAATTTCTTTTTCATATTTTTCTTTCATAGAAGTTTCATAAAGTAGTTTTTCAAAGAATTTACTGTTTATGCCCAATACCAACTTGTGAACTGGAAAACGAACTTCGTCATTGCATCTCTCAACCTTGTTATCTAAAAGAGGTTTAATATATATATATATATATATATATATATATATATATATATATATATATATATATATATATATATATATATATATATATATATATATATATATATATATATATATATATTTATACAAAGTATATAATGTATTGTTATAGTATAATAATACAAATACTCTTGTGCGTTTGAGAGTGCTCGATATTACTGAATAATAGAGCAATATTTATTTTGTTTCGGTTTAGTAACTTCAGAACTCGTTCTACCGTGATTTTAATTTGTAATTTTTAAACGGTTTTTAAGTAACGATATACACTATGGCTGATGATTGCCGTAAGGCATGAAACTCAGAGTTCCATAAAAAGGTGTTTTTATTCATTTTATACAAATAAATAAATAAATATATATATAAAAAATAAAACTAGGTAACTTAATTGAGCAAATTGATAAGATTAACGAGGTAAGGAATTTATATCACCAAAACACAGGACTTCTTTTTGTCCACAAAACGTGGTGTTTTTATATTTTTTCGTTCACATAGGAAGGGAGCTTAAGTACATAATAACGCTTCATTATTTTTACAGCACATATAGCGTATCTAAGGTCTTCAATTCGACCTTCAATAAGACCGTGGGAATTAAGTTTCAAGCAAAAAACATTGACAAACATATTAAATTAATATTTAAATGTTTTATTTTGTTGAGAGAAAAAGTAACAAAGCTAGAAATATTTACCGTTAGATTCACCTTCATTAAGTTTATTGATTTCGTCTGGTGTGTCCTCGATAATACGCAGTGTTATTTCGCTTAAAAAATTGTTTTTGTAAATGTTGCTGAGGGACTCAAGAAATCCTTTCTTCATTATGGAAGGCTTAAGAGCTGTTATGGTACCACACTTATGTTTTTGAAGATTCTTGGACTCGTTCATTATTTTGGTCCTATAAAAGAAGTAGCTCATGCGTTGTTTAAACATCACATGATGTTCATTTTTTATTATCGAATAAATAAATATTTAATTACTACTTGGTTTTAACTGAAACCAAAAACATTTAAAAATATTTAAAATATTTGAGTGGCATCCCCTTGCAGTGACTGCCGTGCTACTTCATTATCATATTTAGAAACTGATTTTCAGAGCAATTTCAACAGAAAAAAGAATAGAAGAACTTCTAATATTAATATTAGTTAGGAATGACATATAAATACTCTCTGTTAAACTACATTATTTATTTTTGCTTTCAAAGTCTCTGCAGCTTTTATAATTATGCAATGGTTTCTCTTTTTTGACGCAAATTTAACACAGTGAATATTTCAATAATAGTTTCAAATTCGTTTATGAAAATTGGAAAAAAAAAAAGATGTGCCTGCAAAATAAATATTATAAAAGTGAGTGCAAACACAAGTCGAAATGGTCGGATTATAGTCGCAAATCAGATAGATTCAAATGATTGTTTTGGAGTTGGGTTGATGGAGGCTTTGGTATTGAAGAATTCATTGAATAAGATCATAGCATTTTTTCATGCTCGTCATAATAAAAGATACATGTGCAACCTTCAAAACCATTTTGGGACCTTAGCTATTACGGAAAATAGTTGGGGGATGAGGGGTACAGCTGGATTTTCTTGATATTATCAAGTGCTACCAAAAGGATGTCAGGATGATTCAAACATATTTTCTTAAACTTTACCTTCAAATCAGAGGAGCAATCAGAAGCATTTTAAGTGGTATAATCATTTACCTTAAAGTATTTATATATCTTTAAGGTAGATGATTAAACCATATTAATTTTATCTTGTTTTATTAAGAAATGATTGAATTAATACCAGTGAAAGTTGAACTTTTGAATAGCAAGTTCAAACTTGTTGGCGTTGACTTTGTACTATAAAAACGTTGTACTATGAATAAAATAAAAAATGTGTCATCTATTGGATAGTCATCTAATGGATAGTCATTGATTGTCTTGTCTGTAGAGCAACACGAAAAAAATTCTATATTTAAAAATAAAAATCTGGTGGAGATTTTTTGATAACTTTTGGGCTGAGAGCACTCAAAAACATACTGTGAGATGCAAAAAAAAAAAGCCACACTAACACTTTTTCTTGATTGTAACTATAAAATGTTTAATCAAGCAAAACAAAAAAAATTGGATTTAGAAGTGAAAAATTCAGGACAGAAGAGGTATATTTATATATACACTTATATTTACATAAACTAGCAATAAGCAACCCGTAAAACGGGTTATGGTCGGTCTGTTAATTTATAGTGGCTGTATTCCACAATTTAAAGTTGCGAAACCATAACTAATACCCTTTTAGAAAAACGGTATTCAAATTTAAAAAATTAAACCATCTGTAAAGTTAAAATAAAAAGTATGCGGAGGTAAAATAATTTACCAATTATTTAATATTGAGTAATTTACCATTGACATAGGTCATATCAGTGTTAGGCAGAACCATTTTCCTCGATATTACCAAGTTCAACGCAATACGTTTTTAGTTACTGACTCAAAATAATAACACTTCATAATGCTTTAAATTGACGAAAAAGTGAAGCTAAATTCTTGTGATATTTTTTATAACATGAACTTTAATTTATAAGATTAATATAAAGCGAACGTTAATTATACATAAATTATTAACTTTTTGGTATCCCCTTGACACATGTTTCTTTAAAAAAGGAAACTGTCTTTAAAACGTTAAGTTCTCTTCAATATTTTGACACTAATAAAGGACCTTCCCTCCCCCTTTTTGCCGTTTTACCTTAATGGTGGTCAGGAGAGTATTTTTATTAAGAGTAGTCAAGTTTTTGATGAAGACCTTTTACCAGAATACCGAAATGTAAAACAATGATTTACGTGTATAAGAATTTTTTCTTTTTAACATTTATAAGAATTTAACATATATAAGAATTTTTTCTTTCCTCAAAAGTGTTGCAAATGCAAACTAAGCTAATTAATTAGTTAAAAACCTTATAAAATTTAAGTAACTCGATATTTGAAAAATGCGCTAAACTACAATATTAACCACCAAATTACGTACAGCAAATTATTAGGCTTAAAATAGAGAAAACTTTAAAAAAATTGAACTAATTGCATACATTTATATCATTTTAACTGACCAAAATTTACAATAAAAGGTAATCAGGTTTCTTTTTATAAATCGTATAAATGCGTCAATCGTAAATCCTAAAGAAAAAAAAAATGGAATTATGATACTATAATTACAACAACAACAAAAAAAACAAAAATAAAACACCGCATAAAAACTGAAAATCGATGTACCTATTTATAGTAACCCATTTTGACATGGCAGTTAATATAAACATTTATCGAAAATGTAACAATAAAATCTGTTTCGAAGTACAAAAGGATTAACAATACTATATATGTATATAAAAAAAAAAACCAATTTAAGATATAAATTGCATTTTTACCATGTTGTCTTGGCTTTCAGTAAATAAATAAAAGCAGTAAGTTCCAATAATGAAACAACCTATTATTCATTTTTTACAATAGTCACCAACATGAAGGTGTCTATTGTTAAAAATGAATACCAACACAAAACATCACAACAATAACATAACAATAGAATATTTACATCCTTGATCCTAAAATCCAGTGAAGATAACAAACCAAATTAAAATATGAAAGGCAAAATTAGAAAACCAATTTAAAGTTAACTATATCTATCTTTTTACTAAACATATAAATACATAAAAGTATACTTGTTTTTATGTTCAATATTAGTTATTCAATTATTTCAAATTTAGGACATGAAAACATCCTAGATTTAAAGATCAAGGTTGCATACTCTCATACACATTACGCTAAACATTAACAGACATTATTATGTGTTTTGAGAATAATTAAAAAAGGCTACACAACACAACCTAGCTCCAAAGCAGTAACTCCGCCTGGCACTAAATGCTGCCAAGTCACAACTCTGCTATAAGTACATCGCTTGACTGGCAAGGTTATCAATCTTTTCAATTTGATGAAGAGTAGCTTGTTCAGCTATTAGAAGTGGGACTGAGTGGTGAATGAAATCTTCCATCATAAAAAATTTCTATGTATTCCAGAAATGTAAAGGATTGTCAGGTTCACAAAAGGTCAAAATAATTGAAAACAACTGTCTAATTTTCTTTGGCATGTCTTAAAACCGCCTCAGAAAGAGTATTCTGCCATTCAGTGTCATCTTGCAACAGACCTTTCAAATCACATGCTACACAAAACGTTTCAAGGACAATACCATTAACAGTATGCACATCCTCCCAAGATGTTGCTCCTTTTGCTTGCAAAAGTAACAGTCTAAGAAAAAACTATTCTCCAGTTGGATTAACTTTATACATTCTTACTATCACCTTATTACCACCCCTTTATCTAACCTTCCATTTACAATGTTTATCATCAAATATAAAGTGATAAGGAATGTCTACATACGAATAGCAATATGCTCTTTCATTTTCAGTATTTAACTTAAACCATGCCATTAGGTGCATATCACGCTGAGCTGCACGATCTAAAGCCATATGTTCTGCTCCTTCTCTAAAATACAATAATTGATTTTCAGGTAGATGTTTACCAAGTCACAGCACTTTAAAAACACAGAAAGAACATAATATAAACATATGTACAAACTATAAGCACAATAAATGTGTTTAAATATGTATATAAGGTTAAATATATACTAATACTAAAATAAATAAATACCTTATATACATGTTTAAACACATTTTTAAAACAATTATGTAACACATATTAACACATACACAAACAGTAAAAAAACACTTTACATTATTACAAAAACACATTGATAAAACAACTATAAAGCACTTATTACCACATACACATACATATCAAAAAAGCATATATGCAAACAATAAACGTGTGCAAACAAAAATTTTAAAAATGATGCGAGAAAATTTAAAAAGATACAAAATATATATTTACAAACAATAATCTTTACCTTCTTTTTTTTCTTCATAAGAACTGTAATCCTCATAACAAAATTTAACCTTTACATACAATAACATGTGACATGCGTTGTTAGTGTTGGCACAAAATTTTAATTTATTTTTCTAAATTTTCTAAAAAAGAACAAAAATAGTTAATAGCATCACAGAAATTTCAAAGTATTAATATAACCCTTTTATGGAAATAGCATTAGTATAACTTTAAATAACATCCATACCCCTATTTTCTTTCTAAAAAATAAAATAATAAAAATAAAACTGCTAAAAGAAAAACTAAAACAAAATCTAAACGATTTAAAAAATTAAAATCCTTTCTACTTTAAATCCTTTCTACTTTATCTAATAAAAATTTTAATCCTTTCTACTTTATCTGATAAAAATGTATATATAACTATTTCACATACTTACTTCAATTATAATATGATATATAATTGATTAAGGTGATTCTTTATGTAATATATCTAAACTAATAATTAAATTCCAAAAGGAAAAAAGTTTTAACTTGCTCAAAAGATCTTTCTCCAATGGCCGCGTGCATTTGAAGAACGCGCTTTACCAAAGCCTAGTAACTAATTCAAAGCCTAGGAACTAATGACGAAACGACGTTGAACATTAAACGTTGAACGTTAAGCATTTCTGTAGGAATTATATGATGATAAAATCTTTAAAAATACGGAATAATATGGAATCATTTAATATTTTAGAAAGAAACTTACAGGTATAGAAATTGGACGAGTTATTGAAGCTGCTGACCAAGGGGTGTCTCATAGAAGCATTGAAAAGCGTTTCAAGCGGAAAAATATTCAACTATTAGTAGATTGGTGAAGAAATGTAAACACACTAGTAAAAACGAAGGTCCCATCTAGAAGCCATACTATCAATAATTCTTTTTTTCTTCCTGACCCAATTGGTCAGGAAGAAAAAAAGAATTATTGATAGTATGGCTTCTAGATGCGCAGAAGTCATAAGAAACAAAGGATGGTCGTTGAACTACTAATACAGCTAAAATTTAAAAAATATTTCACAAATCCTAATTCCTTTATATTACATGTAATATACAATAATATCATATGCATTTATATCAAATTTGCCGCATTACTTTTTTTATACCCAGCAAGCACAACCATACGGGACCCACACGGGGACTATCTGGGATGTCAAAAGGGAACCGTACGGGATTTTGCCGCGGGATCTACACGGGAACCATATGGGCAAAATAAAAAAAAAACGAAAAGTCTTTCGGCTGCTTTTTTCTTTTCCCCGTATTGACCCCAGATTTCTTCCAGATGTGTTTTAAATAGATCTAATTTATAGATTTTGTTTTAAATTTTGATTATTTATAATTTAAACTTTTTAGATTTTGTTAACAAACTCTAAGAAAATGTAAATTATAAATAATTTTTATATATAAACATTAAAATTTTAATGTGTATTTGTTTCATTTTAAATAAATTAAATGACCATTTAAATTGTGGTATGTGATTATTTAAATAAGTGGTAATTTGTATAATAGTAATAATAAAAACAATAATAACAATAACAATAACAATAATAACAATAATAATAATAATAATAGTAATAACAATAATAATAATAACAATAGTAATAGCAATAATGATAATATTGATAACAATAATAATAATAATATTAATAATAATAATAATATAATAATAATAATAATAATAATAATAATAATAATAATAATAATAATAATAATAATAATAATAATAATAATAATAATAATAATAATAATAATAATGATGATAATAAGAATAATGATAGTAATTATAACTGTAATAATAATTATTGTAATAGTAAAAAGAATAACAATAATAATAATAAAATAATAATAATAATAACAATAATAATAATAATAATAATAACACTAATAATACTAATAATAATAATAATAATAATAATAATAATAATAATAATAATAATAATAATAATAATAACAATAATAATAGTAGTACTAATAATAATAATAATAATAATAATAATAATAATAATAATAATAATAATAATAATAATAATAATAATAATAATAATAATAATAATAATAATAATAATAATAATAATAATAATAATAATAATAATAGTAATAATAATAACAATAACAATAACAATAACAATAATAATACTAATAATAATAACAATAATAACAATAATAATAATAACAATAATAACAATAACAAAATAATAATAATAATGATAAAAATAATAATAAAAATAGCAACAAAATCTAAAAAATTTAAATTATAAATAATCAAAATTTAAAACAAAATCTATAAATTTGATCTATTTAAAACACATCTGGAAGAAATCTGGGGTCAATGCGGGGAGAAGAAAAAAGCAGCCGAAAGACTTTCCGTTTTTTTTTTATTTTGCCCATATGGTTCCCGTGTAGATCCCGCGGCCAAATCCCGTACGGTTCCCTTTTGACATCCCAGATAGTTCCCATGTGGGTCCCGTATGGTTGTACTTGCTGGGTATGAGTTTAAGACATATTTTATTGTTTTTTCATTAAAAAATTGAGTGGCTTTTTTTTCTGCATCCCCCCCCCCCCTCCCTCGTAGGAATCATGCAAAACTGTTAGAAGAGTCTTTTTTTTTATCTTTACCATTGTAATCGTTAAATTATTAAAAAACAGATTTTAACAAGTTTGAAAATCAAATAAACTTTTACTTACTTGATTTACTTTTTCTTCTCTTTCCTCTTTCTTCTTTTCTTTTTATTTGAAAGTCTTTAAAAAAGTCTAAAAGTATTTTGTAATAGATAATTCTCGGAATCATCTATATTTATAAAAATAAATTAAGCAAAATTTATTAGCTGATATGAAAAAGTTAAAAGTTAATTCATTGAGAAATTCAATATATGTAAGTATGAAATGATTTTATTATCTAAATAAATCATGCGAAGTTGTATCTTAGGAGAATTTCTTAGAAATCTATTTTCGTTGATGAATTCCTTAATTTTTCCAACTAAAATGTTTGAATAATAAAAGAAAGTTGTAAATATTTCATGTACGGTGTAATGCAAGATGGTTTTAGTGAAAGGTTAAACAGTTTGTGAAGTTATTTGCGTAGCAAGTCGATAAGACATCAAGAGGGGGCGTTTGGTGACAGTCTGTTAACCACATTTTCCAAGAAATACTTACAACGCAGTTGGAAAATGCAGTTCGTTTCAGCCCTTAAAAAAATTTTTTTTTAAATTTTTTGATCTAAGAAAAAGGTCTTGCGCGAAAACATGTTAATGATCAAAAAGAAACAATCCGTAAGAAGATTTTATAAACAAATTGCTGAAAAGAGCACAATTGATCCTTCTCAATAACCAGATTATGAAATTGACAATACTTTTCTTATTGTGAGGTTTACATTGAAGATGAAACAACGAAAAGGTTGACGTTCAATGTTAAATATTTGGTGTGACAGGCGGTTACGCAAGATGGTTAGGTTTCTTAACATTATGTCACGTAAAAACGTGTAAAAATCACCAAGCATGCTTACCTCAAATAATATGTCAAGCGCCTAGGTCCAAACAAACCGAAACTGGAGCACTACATTATATTCAGCTGGTTACGGTTACCTTTAACTATGCATGAAAGGTGTGCGTTTATCGAGATTAGTAAAAAAAAAAGGATTATTATACCGAAGAAAGCAATCCGATAGCTGTACTCCATCTAAGACAGAAACTTGGCATTGTGTAAGAGAAACTACGAACAGCTGAACAAGAAATGGGATACCATTTCTAAACTTAAGAATACTTAGATAAAAGTTTTGAAGGAAGTCGCCAAGAAAAAGGGTGTTATTATGTTTGTTGATTAGATGCGTAAGCTGTACAATGGTGATCAAAAAGGCCTGTTTTGTGTTATTTTTTATAGGAAAGTTCATCTGGTTTTTTGAAAGTACGAATTACGATTTAGCCATTTGACAATTCTTAAGTATTTGAAAAACAATGTCACTCGTAAAATTGTAATTCAAGTTGCGAAATGGGGAACTGTAGTCTATGACAGACACTTTGAGAAGAGATGCTTATAGATATGTTTGCAAGTTAAGTATGATTAGCAACAACCAGTTGCTAATCATACTTAACTTGCAGCTCTGTTGTTGTCAGCAGTTATTGACTCAAAAGGATACCCCACTAAATATTATATATATATATATATATATATATATATATATATATATATATATATATATATATATATATATATATATATATATATATATAAAAATACCAAAAGTATTTCAAAAACCTAATGGAAATAATATACAATATCAAAAATAATTTGTTAAACATTTATGGAAATGATTTTTTTGTCATTTATATTTATTAAATACGCTATTTACATTTACCAAAGGCATTTTTCCAATTTATAGCTATTGAATTTATTAATACAGACAATGTTGTTATATAATTGCTATTATTAGAAAGAAAATTATCTAAGACACTAATAAAGTTAGCCAAAACAAGTTTAATATGTACTTTATTTACCATCTCATTTAAAGCTATGTATGAAATAAGCATATTAATTTTGTTAGTAATAACATAAATAAACTTTGCACAGATTTCAACAAACTGAATTACAATAAGTGAAGCAAGGGTGAAATAAGAAAAACCTTCATCAACTTGTTACAATACATACTTGAGAATTCGGTCCTCTAAAATTGCAATGTGTTTAAATTCATCTAAATGTAATACTAAAAATATTCCTAACAGACTTGAATTACACAGGTTTTTAATATTAAAATCTTGCAAAAGACAAAGAACTGGCTAAACAAATATTTTGCTGCTTTTAAACAAAGGTAAATCATCAATATTCAACTGCACATAAAGAGCAGTTTTTTTATAAATTAGCAGTTTTTTTATAAATGTGATTTAACATATTTTCTAAACTAATTGCCAAACCAAAAAAAAAATTATCACCACGTGCTCGATGCGCAGTTATAAAAATTCGTTGAGTCTTTAAAATAGTTCTCACATCATTTGACAAACTAGGACGAAACAGGCAGAGAATAAAAAATGTTCTTAGTTTAACAAAATGTTCAAATGGTTTAACACTTTTATTTCTTGCAGACCAGCGTGTCTTTAACATATTGTGCAAAGGATATCCAATAATCTTTTTTAATACTTCCCATCTTTGTGGGCTACTACTAAATATATTGTATAATTTTTATAAACTGCCGAAAAATCTTACAACTTGAATACAAAGTTCTGTTGCATGAACACTACATAAATTCAAATTATAACATGCACAAAGAGAAGATATTGCCAATGGATTTATTTTCAAATTGTGAGCTTGTGCACCCTTAATGATCCGATCATGTTGGATCCGTGATCATATCCTTGTGCACGACAGTCACTTATAAGAATATTATACTTTTGTGGCGTTTCAAGAAATAAATTAGTAATATCTTCTCCAGTATTCTTATTGCAGTAAACAAATGCAAAAAATCTTTCCATAATTTGAATTTGTGGGACTAAATAGTAACGTACAGTAAAATGTTACTTGTTAAAATGTAAATTTTAGAACCTAGTTTGTACTATATGCGCAGAATCGGGTGTTGCGTCTACACTAAGAGAATAATATTTCACAGTTTCTCTTTCCTTTAAAATACAAGTTCTCAAGTAAACATCACAGCATGATACTAATTCATTTTGAATGTCTTTCGATAAGTAATGTACTTAATATCTCTGCTTTTCGTTTTGTGCCTACTTTACGTTTTTTAAATATTCTTCTAAAAGCGGATCGTAATGACTTAAAAGTTCAAATATGCTAGAAAATTTCCATTGTTTAAATCTCCAAACAAATGAATAACACCTCTAAAGACCAATCCATACTCAGCATGAAACAAAATTACATCTAATAATAGTTTTAATATATTATTCCATTTGTATTTGTTTTACTTCAGGTTTATTTTTAAAAAACTGATTACAACTGTTGGATTTCTTGCTAAAAAAGTACCCTTTCAAATTTTAAAAGTGATTGAAGGACAACTTTTGATGTTAGCAGTTTCTCGCAACGGGATGCTGTACATGCTGTACAATTAAAGCTATCCTTATGAACTGTTTCATACCAACTTATTTCGTATTTATTTGTAAAAACAAGTCCAGTTAGATTGTGTAAGAACTATTTGCTTTCTTATTTCTATTTGACTACTTTTGATATTACGATTTTTGACTAAAAAGTTATCATTTTTTAAAGTTATACTTCCATCTACTTTAAGTAGATTAACTATAAGCGACGTGGAGGAGGATGATTCAAGGAAATGCCCTTGCCTAATGTGAAATATTTCAGAATATCTAAACTTGGTGCATGGGGTATACTGGCTAGTTTATACATTTGGTCTAATAAGCGCATAATCATAAAAGAGAAAAATACTATGAGCTTGCATATACTCAAGTTGACCTTTCAACAGTAATGATCAGATTTATACTAAAAGTTATTTTGATCTTTTAACTAGCATCGTGCTTAAGGAAATATATAAATAAAAAACTTCTAATTCTTTTGCCATATGTTTTACACAAAACTTAAAAAAGGCTAAACAAAAATTGAAGCTTTAATACAATAAGATTTACTTTATGTTATAATTATTTTATATAAATTATTTATTAATTAATTTTCAGATTGTTACTATATAATGCTTACTAAGAAAAAATTGTTTAAAACAAATATTGCTTAAGTTTGCATTAGAATGCATGTACCAATGCTTTCTGAAAATAAAAGTTAATTTGAGTAAATTGTTAACGCACTCACGAAGTGAAAAAATTCTTGTTAGAGTTTTAACTTTGATATCTGTAAACGTTGAAAAACAAATTCAAATTTATGCAATATCTTCAATAATTTGAAATTATCTTTAATTTCATTGTCAAAATAAACTATTATAATCGTTAAAGGAAATTAAAAAAAAAGATAGCACATATAACAGGGCTCTTTATAGACTCCCATATATTTAATTAAAGCTTCAGCTCTGTTACATCCCAAGAAATTTAAATCAAGGTAAATAATGCTATCAGCTTTTTTACTGTTTTCGATAGAAAATCCAACATGCATGGAAAATTTAAGGTTAATGTCTTTTAATATCCTCTCCTGATCTTCTTTACCAAGATAGATTTCCAGCATAAAATCATCTTCGCGAAAGAAAGTTGCAAGTTGTATGATATAACCGTTGTACATAATCCACTTGTCAGATATCCATTTCTCTTTTGCTTGGTTAAGTTTCATTTTTAAACGGTATTCATGATGCAATCTTTTCACTTTATCTTTAAAACTGCGAAGCAAACTGCGCTCATAAGGATACCAAGGTGATGGTACAGGTTCACTTTTTAGAGATCTGTCCATTCTCGCATGCGATTGATTACCACACTTTGCAGAAAAAGGATATGTAATTGCATTAACATACTAGTCTAAGAAACCAGACCACTTGCATAAGATTGGATTAGTATGAGACAAGACAGTTGTTAGAAACGGGACATCCATGTGTTCATACCGACATTCAGCAAGCAGAGCTTCGATATTTTGTTCTGTTTGTCTACTTTCATCGGCTTCTAACCAGTTCAATACAAACGTCATCACACTATTTTCATGAAAAGCAAACCCATCGTTAGATTTCAATAGTATTAACAAGCTTAAAAAGTTAAGCTTGTTTGGTAATTCACCACATACAACGCATTCTAGCAGGGTAAATGATTTGATGAGGTATTGCATGCAACAGCTAACTAAAAATTCTTTTGTTAGAACATGCCTGAGAGAACTTTCATAGGAAGTTAAACGATCTAATACTGAATTGCATTCGTCAATTGTTGCAATGTTTACGTATTCAACCATCGAGGCTCCTTGTTTAAGAAGCGCATCACACATATATCGATTAGCGATTTCTAAAACCTTAAGTAGTTTAGGGAGACCAATTTTGTTAAGCAAATCAAAGTCGTAAAAGGAATGAATGAGCAATTCCACATATTCGCTATCACCAGGGTTAACACTTAAAGTAATTCCTCTTTCATGGAGATCCTCTATAGCAGTTTCATGAAGTTGTTTTTCAAAGACTTTACTGTTTAAACACAACACCAAACTGTGAACTGGAAAACAAACTTCGTCATTGTAATCCTCAATCTTGTTATCTAAATGAAAAATATTTGTTTATATATACACTTACTTTTTAATATGTTTAGTTAAAAAAAAATAAACAAAAACAATAAAACAAAAAAAAAACAAAACAAAACAAAAAAAACATTGACTATTTGTAATACATTTTTTTGATTCTGAACTTAAATTTAAAAAAAAAATTCTACTACTTCAACGCCACTAATATCCTCAGGAGCTGTGCTTTCCTCCCTGATGTTACCATAATATTTGGCTTCAGTTGAAGTTTTTATTTGATTCAAAGGTTTCTGTGTTTCACATGCTTTTGCAATCTTAGCAGACATATTGACACGAATGAAAGAGTAGCTTACTTTTCCCCTGTTAAAATATTGGCACTCAGTTTAAATAGGCAGATGTCATCGAATTTTAGCTGAGGGGTTCCTTTCCTTTTTCCAACTTGGCCCGTCTGAATTCACTGATGCCAGAGCGGGTCAAGTGCTATTTTAAAATCATTGACTTTAATAACACGAGTCTTATCGCCCATCACGTTGTTTATAAGGAGATGCTCTATATAAATAGCATCAGAAGGGCTTCATAGATTGGTCATCTTTATGAAGGAAACTCACTTCAAGAGGAAAACAACCTAAGCCTTTGATTTTCAAGATGTAAAACTTATGCTGTGTGTTCAGGTGATTAAGTAAAGAAATGAAATTTGCTATTTCAGCAGCCTTTATTCCAGCTATAAATCTAAGTTTGATATATAACTCAAATTTGAAAAGGTCATTTTGCAAATCAGGATTGTCCTGTGTAAATGAACGATGTGTTTCAGCAACATTGATTGATGTCTCGAGGAATTTATTTTTCAGATTTTTTTACTTTCTTTAGTGAATTTTATGTGCAGGAAACATTCTTATGTGATCACAAACACGAGTTCGAATATATTTTTCAGTCTTTACATTATCACCGTATTTTTCGCGCCCATCTACAAGTATAACAGATTAATTAAGTACTTTTCTTTTTAGTTTTGATTCTATTACACCAAGAAGTGTTACTGTGCATATAGAAACAGTTTCAGAGCTGTTATAAAGCCGCTTCACCCCCTAGCATCTTCCTTTCTTGGCCATTAACGTATTCTAGTAGACACATTTTGAGTCTTATGATCCTTAAGAGTTGTAACTGCTCAGGTGAAAAATGTTAATAGAAATAATAACAAGACACTAATAAACTACTAAGGACATAAAAAAAAAGTACAAGTTGCAATATAACTTTATGATATTAATAATAATTACAAGCTAGGAAAACTGTGTTATAGTTTTGATTAAACTTGATAATACCTTTAGATCTACTAACAATAACTAGATATACTATAATACTAAAAAACAGTATATAAATTATACAAGTTCTAACAGCAGATTATTAGTAAGCTAACAGTTACTACCTAACTTTCTTAGATATAACTGCCAAAGCACTAGTGATCTAAATATCTGGCTCTTTTTCTGATTGGACTCGTGATCTAGATTTCTTCCGAATTTAAATACAAGTGTTGAAATCTAAAACTATAAATTATGACCTCTAACTATAGCCAATTTGATTTTATTTTATTTCCACTATAATGGTGTATGCCTTTTTTTTTTTTGCCTTGGGTTTATTTTTATCAATTTTCACGCTTTCTCCGTCTGCCATTGTTTTAA
>NW_028324315.1:265000-352500 GCF_058129835.1 Hydra viridissima
CTCCACTCCCACCCCACCCCCACCCCTTCCTACTTTACTCTCTTCAAATATTACATTCCGCATTTTTTCTTTTTTAGTTTTAAAAATTTGGATTATAATTGTTTTTTTGTTGTTTTTATTTATTTTAAAAATCTATACACTTCAGGTTGTTATATACGATATTTAAAATTTGAATTTAGTAAATTGACTATTTTTGCTGTTAAAGCTTTATTACTTTAAATATTGAAGTTATCATGTTATCAAGTCTAGGGAGGTTTTAGCTGTTGGAAAAATGCAGATATCTTGAAATTGATAGGTAATATCAACACCATACTTTTATAAACTTTTTAAGGAAATGTTTTAATGGAGAACTTTTTAAATTCTTCTTATCGAAGAAGCCGATTGATTGTTGATCTAAAGATAAAAAAAGTACGTTGAAAAAACGTGCAATCTTTATCTTTAGATTAACAATCTGACGTCAAACATTCGCGAAAGTGGTTAAAAATAATTCTTATGTGGTGCGACTCCCAAAATGATGAACGAAAAATTAAGACTTAGTCGTTAAAAGAGAACATTACACTTTTAGCTTGTCTACTTTGGTTTTGGGATCACAAATGAAGGAAACATAGACAGTAATCTCATTAAAAATTTTAATAAAAGTGCCACACTCCGGCTATGATACTTGTTGGATTGTAAATATGGCAATTATTTATTCAATGATAATTGTTGAGTATTTGCTTATTTTGAATTGTCACCCAAGTTACAGTTAGTATATACTGATAGCTTTTAACTTTCCCTTTTGAAAGAAACTTTTATTACATAACTTTAAATTGAGTATTTTTTTTCTTTTTTTCCATTTTTTTTGTTAAAAGAAAATTCTCCCAGATGCATTTTTTAGATTCCGTATTTGTTTTTTTTAGTATAAACCATCTCAAAGCTTAAAATTAATCAAAAATTCATAACTTATCAATAAAATACCAAACCACTGTACTCTTTTAGTGTCAACTCGTAGAACGAAAATGTTTTTGTTTAGCAAGCTTGTTGTAGGCGATTCAGCGTGCAGCGGTTTCTTGTAAAGAAATGTGGTTTTAATTTTTTCAAATATATCTTTGATCATTATGGTAATATATGAGCATACGAGTAGATTTCCATTACGCACTCAAGGATGCTTCGCTGGTACTTTTTAAATTACTATAATATCGTAAGAAAATTTGTTAGCTGTTACCTTCTAGTTGAAGTTTACTTTATTTAGTAATAGGAATTTTTTAATACCAACATAGAAGTGTTGACAACAAAATTGCCGTACTGAATTTTGAATAAAACAACATTTTATTTATTAACTAGATGAATCCTGTTGGTTAAAAATTGTTGGATACCCTGCCCAAACAAGTATGCTTAGAAAAGTATTAAATATACACTGTCCTCCAAAACATTAGCAACGAAATAAAATTAAAAAAATTTTCTTCTTTGATTACTTATTAAAGCATTTTTGTTTTTTTAATTACGCTTTAAATGAAAAAAATGGTTAATGTTACATATAAGAAAAAAGAGTTTAACATAATAAGACTACTTGAAAAAAAAATAAACTTGAATTTTTGTTTGTATTGGTATTTTAACGCAAAAACGTGGTCCTCCAAAACATTAGCAACTTTTTTAAAACTACCCTAAAAAATGTTAATATCAATAGTTAATGGCATATCCTTTACTTTTTAGGATCAAGGAACATCTTCTCGGCATAGACTCTACGAGTTTATTAATTTTTTCTTGTGTAATCTCATTCCACGTGGTTTCAATAGCTTTATATAGCTCATCGGCATTTTTGAAGGTTCCTTTGTGTTTTAGGGAGAGTTCAAATTGGTACCATAAATTTTCAATCGGGTTGAGATCAGGTGATTGAGCTGGCCATTTCATTACTTTAATTTGATTTGTTTCAAACAATTCTTTAACGAGTTTAGAGGTGTGTTTGGGGTCGTTGTCTTGTTGAAATGTCCATAAAAGAGGCATGCTATTATCAGTATGAGGAACCACTTTTTCCTTGAGAATATCACGATAAACATACTGATCCATAATGCCATTTATTCGGTAAATAGGTCCAACTCCACTAAAACCAGAAAAACAACCCCAAACCATTGCACTTTTTCCACCACCATGCTTGTTTGTTCCTCTTGTGTATTTAGGATCTAAGGGTTTACCTTTAGGTCTACGTACCATTAAATTTCCATCAGGACCTTTTAAATTGTACTTTGATTCATCGCTCCAGAGTACTCTATTCCAATCATTTATATTCCAGTCTCTATGAGAATTTGCAAACTCAATTCTAGCATTTCTATTCTTCTGAAAGGTTTTTTTGCTGCTCTAAAGCTCAAAAGTCCCTAAAGTTGTAACCGTCTATAAACTGTATTTTGATACACGGAAAGTTTCAGTTTTTTAATAGTATCATTAGCGCTGTCAAGAGGATTTTTTTTATCATGACGAATTATTTTTCGATCGGTGAAACGACATGATTTGAGTGGTCTTCCGCCCTTATGTTCTGTTTCTAAATGGCTACCTTTATTAAATCGTTTGATTATTAGACATACAATTGACTTGTTAATGGAGTATTTCGTTGCGATTTCCTTTTGTTTGACTCCTTTCTTGTAATCTTTTACAATACGTTCTCGAAAAGATAAGTTATACTTGTTTCCTGCCATTTAAATCCAAAACAGCATAAATACGCGATCTTAAATTAATATTGTAATAATTGCAACACTCCATATTCATCTCTGGACAAAAATTAACAATTAGTTGACTCTCATTGGTTAAGTACCAATAATTACAACACAACAATTCACTTGGGCATTATTTCCACACTTGTGCTGCTGATTTTCCGTGAGTTTTTGTGAGTAATTGTAAAAAGTTGCTAATGTTTTGGAGGACCACGTTTTTGCGTTAAAATACCAATAAAAAAAAAAAAACAATTTTATTCATTTTCAAGTAGTCTTATTATGTACAATTCTTTTTTCTTATATGTAATATTGAGCATTTTTTGTATTCAAAGAGTAATTAAAAAAATATAATTGCTGTAACTAGTATTCAAAGTAGAAAAAAAGCATTTTTTTATTTGGTTGCTAATGTTTTGGAGGACAGTGTAGGTTATGAAAGTTACAGAAGAAACACTTAATGTTAACTGTTTCGCGCAGGGGTTTGCTGTCCAAAAAAAATTAAAACTCCCCTAATAAACTGCTTCATACTCATTAGTTTCATATGCCTTTATACCAACAAAAGCAGATGGTTGTGTAAGAGCTATTTAGCTTCTTGTTTTGATAGTGCTTGCTGCCATTTTTGATCAGAAAAATGATCATTTTTTAAATGTATAATTCCACCGAGGCTTATTTTAGATGGAAATGCTTTAAGTAACGAGGAGAAGAATAACTTGAGGATTTGTCCCCAGCTAATCTCAAGCCTTGAGAGTCTAAACTTGGTCCATGGAGATTGTTGTCCAGCCTATACAATCGCTCCATTGAGCCCACACTCATACAATTGAACTGTTCGTTAAACTTGCTCACCCCCAGTTGACTTTGTAACAGTGATGCTAAAATTTAAAATTTACTTGAGTATGTACCTCAAGGAACAAACATTACTACAGCATTGTGCGAGTATTATTTTTCACTTGTCTTAAATTTCTTAAATTATCTAGTATTATTTTTCACTTTTCTTAAATTGATTACTTTAATCACATGTATTGTGCTTAAATAAATAAATTTCAACTTCATCTCATGTTTTACATGAAACTTAATGCTATCCGAACAAAAATTGTAGAAAACTTATCAAATGTTATTATATTTGGCAAATGATTACTATATATTAATTCATTAAATAAAAATTAATTTAAAAAACTTAAAAAAATTTTTATGCATTCTTCATATATAGGTCAAAAGTGCTTATAAGCTATACAATGACGATCACATTTGGGGTAACATGCTACTTTTCTGTCCAAATGAATTTGGCTTGATTTTGTAAATTTTTTTCATTTAAGTTCTTTCTTTGTATCCAGCAAATTCCGCGATTAAAATATTATGGATTAGTGTGATTACAATATAATAAAATTCAATTTTGAGGCCAACTCCTGAAGAAGAGCTTTAAGATTTTATTAGCAACAGTTTTGTTTTTAAGGCTTGGAAGACGCACTTGCTTTCAATAATATGACTAGATTATCACAAGGTTTTATTTCTTAAATTTAGAAAATACTAAAAATTTTCTTTAAAAAAATTTGTTAGCAAAAATACATTTTTTAACGAATTTAAAAAAAAATCAAGTTTATTTCTCTCATGTTTTACATAAAACTTAAGGCTCGCTGAACCAAAGTTAAAGCTTTTATAATAAAATATTTATTAGATATTTTACTTTATTGACCAATAATCACTTAAAATTACATTACCAACAAAAAATTATTAATGCAATTAGTGCTTAAATTTGCTTAATGTAAATCCTTCTTAAAATATTTCAGTATTTGTTATGTTTTTTATATTTTGCATTGCTCTACAGATGGGACAAGCTGATTCGATGATCTTCGAGTACCAAAATTGACGCCAGCAAGTATGAACTTGCCATTCAAAAGCTTATTGTGTTCATGCAAAACATTGAAGCGAGAATCGAAGGTTTGCTCATTTCGAAAAACGGCAGTCCAGTTTCTCAGCAGAAATGAACATACAAGTAAGAATATTTAATTCTCTGTTTTTTCTGACTTTTGTTCATCCCTTTTTTTTGCCATTATATTTGAAAAATGTCCAGCAACAATATTTTGATTATATCAACCAAAACAGCGAAAAAGGTTTATAAATATTTCAGCAAACTTTTTTTTTTTTTTAAACTAGTATCCCGTTGATTGTTCATTTAAAGATAAAGAATTTGGAAGCAGGCCGTTTAGTCGAAAAGAGACATTATCGGTGTGATACAAAATGTTTTAAATCTGTGATTATGAGAATAATCAATTTCAAATATTAGACGCCCTACAACAGCTTTAGTTCCTAGAGATCTGTTTATTCTCTCATACGATTGATTATTACGCTTCGAAAAAGAAAGATATGTAACTGCCTTATTGCGCCAGTCTAAGAAGCCAGACCACTTGCATAAGATTGGGTGAGTAGGAGACAAGGCAGTTGTTAAAAAATATTCATCCATGTGTTCATACCGACATTCAGCAAGTAGAGCTTCGATGTTTTGTTCTGTTTGTCTACTTTCATCGGCTTCTAACCAGTTCAATACAAGCGTCATCACACTATTTTCATGGAAAGAGAACCCCTTGTTAGACTTCAATAGCATTAACAAGCTTGAGAAGTGAAGCTTGTTTGGTAATTCACCACTTTCATAAAATTCTAGCGGGGTAAATGTCTTTAAGAGATACTGGGTGGAGAAACTAACAAAAAATTCTTTTGTTAGAACATGCCCGAGAGAAGTTTCGAAGAAAGTTAAACAATCTAACACTAAATTGCATTCGTCGATTGTTGCAAAGCTTTTAAATTGAACCATTTCAGATACTTGTTTAAGAAGCGCATCACACATATATCGATCACCATATTCCAAAACTTTAAGTAGTTTAAATAGACTGATATTGCTTAACGAATCAAAATCGTAAAAAGATTGAATGAGCAGCTCCACATATTCGCTATCACCTGGGTTTACTCTTAATGTAATTTCTTTTTCATATTTTTCCTTCATAGAAGTTTCATGAAGTAACTTTACAAAGAATTTACTGTTTAAGCACAATACCAATTTGTGAACTGGAAAACTAACTTCTTTACTGCAACTCTCAATCTTGTTTTCTAAATCAAAATTATGTGTTTATACACACTAGTGTTATGACTTTTTTGTGAACTCATATGCCTTAGTCATAGATTAATGAACATTTGTTCAAAACTCATTAAAAAGACATTTATTTGATTTCCTTGTTGAAAAACTTCATGCACAAACCAAAAACTCAATTTTATCATATATGCGTGTGGATAAACAAACAGTTTTACGATCAAAATTTTTTCATTCTATTTTTTACAAATGGAGAGTACTAATGCAGCTTTTAAGTATTTGGCTGCTTATTGTTACAGCGTAACACAATAAATTACAAATAAGTATAAGACTACATGCTTAAATATCAATAACAAAAGAACATAAAGGTACTACAAACTGCTACATAGCTTCTGAAGCATGGTGAATCCAATGGTCTACTGACCAATGGTCTGACCATGCATAAGAGATGAATTTTCAAATATCAAGTAGTGAGTCTCTTCTCTTTGGTTGAAGTATGAATACCACAGGAGTTAGCATTACATAAGTTTGAAATTTTCTGAAATTTCACTCAAGGAAATACTCAAGATTTTTCAAAAAATTAGAAAATTCGAGTTAAAGGAAATAGAAATTTCATATCATTACGCCATCCTGCTGTTTCAATAGTCACTTCTTTACCACTTATGAAAATCATCCTGAGTTGTTCATAGTTCTATACAAGTTCCCGAATATAAGGATATTAGAACTTTGTTGACGTGTTGTTTCCTCCATGTTTTTTATCCATTACTAGGCGGAGAACTCTATCAAGAACATGGTGTTGACACCAATGAATTGTGGTTCTTTTGAAAAAAAATTCTTTGCAACTATATGACAATCCCTTTTCTTCTTCCAGCGTTCACATTCGTAGTATCCGCTACAATCATTTTGATGAATTCCTATGCTTATTTTCCAATGGTTTTTTATCAAGTGGAACAGTTCTTCTTTTCCTATGAGATTCATGAAACTGTAAGAGGTTCTTCATTAAAATCATTGTGGAAGCACTTTTCTTTTATGACATTATGAATGAAAATATTATGTAGATATATTTCTGAAAAACAGCAATCATTATTATTAGAGTTGTTCTATCAGACAGCTTATATACTTTAATCTTGCTAATTTCCAAAAACTTCTCGAAGACTCCAGAAAGTGCTAGAAAATTCCTGCAGCTTCTAAAATTATCCAGTGCTTTCCAGAAAGTTTCAGGAGGTTTAAGAAAGTTCTAGAAGGAATTACTTAAAATACTTATAAAGAAATACTTCTACCGCTTGTTTATAAGAAATACTAATACTGCTCGATTATTATTTGTATACCATAGAAATTATTATTGTATACCATAGAAATGCAGTGCTCTAGGTGACCTTTTTGAGCAAAAAATCTTCGATATATGAAATTAATCATTTCACAAAAAGTTAAAAAGTCATAACCCTAAATTATATGCATATACAGTATGTGCCAAAATTGTCATCATGTTTGAACAAACAAATATTTTTTTTTTTTTTTAATAGAAAAGCTGTGAAGAAAAATGAAATTTTAGTTTTATTAACTAAATTTAAGACTTAGCTAACTGAAAATATTGCTTTTTTATTAGATTTAGAGGATATTGAATTTTTTTAAAAATTTTTATGTGAAGAGCTAATGGTGACAATTTTGTCGCGAATGAAACCAATTAACATATTTGCCCACAGTTAATTAGGCATACGACATAGATTAATAGCCTTCTGACTAAAATAATTGAGTTATCAACTTTTCAAAGATTTTTAACGATTAAATATCCTTTAAAGTTTGATTTTGTTTACAAAACATAAAAAAAGTATTGTTATAATCATCATGAAGAAAATAAATCTTGAACTAGAAAAAAATATTGTGGAAAGGCTTAAATCCGGAAATCTTATCTTGAAATCGCTGCTGAGTTCGGAAAGTCTCATAATCTCATATATAAAATTAAATTGCGCAATAATTTAGAAGTAAATAAGCCTAAAATGGTCGAAAGACAATTTTTACACCAAGAGACCAATGAACAATCGCTCGTTTAATTGCTTCTGGAGAGTCTAAAACTGCAAAGGGTGTTACTAATTTAATGAATAACAGCTATGGGACTCATGCTTCAGTGCGGACAGTCAATAGAAAGCTCAAAAGAATTGGTTTTTGATCCAGAAGAAAGATGAAGAAGCCATTGTTAGTTTCTCGTCACCGCTAAGCTCGTTTAAATTATGCTAAGCTTCATGCACACATGACTTTTGATGACTTTTATGACTGGATTTGGACAGATGAAAGCAAAACTAATATGTTTGGATCAGATGGTATAAGATACTTGGAGAAAGCCTAATTCACCATTAAGTGCTCGAGATTTTACACCAACCGTTAAATATGGCGAAGGAAAACTCTTGTTTAGGGGATGTTTCTGTGCTCATGGAGTCGGTGAATTAGTGAAAATTAATGGAATAATGAACGCTGATGACTATATCAACATCCTTAAGGTCGGATATTTCAAGTCCCTTCGAAAATGGGGCAGAACTGTACGTAACACGATATTCATGCAAGACAACGACCCCAAGCATAAGGCTGATGAGACCATTAAGTTCCTTCACGAGAAGAAATTGAAAGTCGTTGACTGGCCAGCACAAAGCCCTGATCTTAACCCACTCGAAAATTTATGGGCAATAGTTAAACAACGGGTTTATAACTTTCCTACTCCACCTAAGAATAAGGATGAACTTTGAGCTCGTGTACAAGAGGTTTGGTACTCAATTACACCTTAGGAACGCTGCAAATTGGTTGCTAGTGTTCCTGAAAGAATTCAGATTGTAATTAAATCTGAGGGAGGATACACTCGATATTAATTTACTACAATATGTTATTTGCTTTCATTTGCGACAAAATTGTCACCATTAGCTCTTCACATAAAAGTTTTTAAAAAAATTCAATATCCTCTAAATTTAATAAAAAGCAATATTTTCAGTTAGCTAAGTCTTAAATTTAGTTAATAAAACTAAAATTTCATTTTTCTTCACAGCATTTCTATAAAAAAATATATAAAATATTTGTTTGATCAAACATGGTGACAATTTTGGCACATAGTGTATATAATCTGTGTTTGTGTGTAGCAGTTAGTGGATTTTTCTATTGCAGAATGAGATTCTAGCACCTTTTTTTGTTGTTCTTTAGTATGTTTTATAACCAACAAATATCACAAATTGATAATGATAAAAAAAAAACGCTGATACTTTATGTTATTTACTTTTAAATTCTAAAGACAAATTAAAAAAAGAAACAAATTAACTAAACAACAGTTTCAGTCTTACTGCTTTTCTCAGAATTTTTGTCTTTCTCCCTGATTAATCAAAAAATTCTCTTCAGCTGAATTATTTACAATATTTATAAGTTCCTCATGGTCTTTAGCTTTCGCAGTGTTTGCGGACAGGAAACTGATATTGATAAAAGGGTAAACAGACTTTAGTTCTGTCTAAATGTTTGCACTAAATCTGAACAGTTAGAAGTCATCGAACTTATGCCGAGAGGTTCCTTGCTCCTTTCAAACTTAGCTCCTCTGAACTCACTGATGCAAGTGATGGGTTTTAAGAGGAGGAAAAATGCTTTTTAAAATTCAAAGACTTAAGCAACGGGAATCCCATTAACCATCATGTTGTTTTTAGACAACATTAACACGTTGACCGCCGTGTCAGCCACCGGTGGGTATTCCAATTGAGCCGCGTCCACCACCGGTGGCCGACACGACATATTAACTTTAGCTTGTCATTCTGCCCTTCGGCTATGGGCTCTGTATTAAACTACAAAAACACAAAAATCACTTCAAAAATATCTCAAAACAAATGAAATACTTTTATTTTGACCTATTCTACTTGCTATTTAAGCAAACATTATACCAGCTATAAATCTCTTATAAATATCCTAAATCTCAGAGCTAGGAAATCCAAGTTAGATATTGATTTCAAGTTTTAAAAGGTCATAGTAAAACTAGCATTTTGCAGATCAAGATTGTCTTGTATAAATAAACAATGCTTTTAGTAATATTCAAGGAGGTCTCAAGATATTTATTATTCAGATTTTTTAGTCTGCTTTAGTGACTTTGATGTATAGGAAATATTTATGTGATTACAAACATGCTTTTGAATATATTTTTCAATCTTTTTATGAATGCCATGTTTTCAGCGCCCATCTGCAAGACAAACAGAAAAAATAAGTTTTTGGTCTTAATTCTTTTACACAATGCATACCAAAAAATGTTGCAGCGCTTATGGAAACAGTTAGTTCCTGAGCGGTTATACACTTAGAAAAGCTACTTCTCTCCCAAGAATTTTCTTTTCTTGGCCATTGATGTATTCTACTGTACACATTTTAAGCCTCGTGTCATTTAGGAGATGTAATAGTTGTGATCAAAAATGTTAACGCAGACTAATAATAAATGACTAATAAATTCGGGACAATTTTCCAAGTTGAAATATAAATTCATGATGTTAATAATCAAGAAGAGTTAAAATAACTTAGTAATGGTTTTGATTAAGTTTTATAATGTCACCACTAGATATACTATAATACTTAAAAACAATTATAAATAATAGTAGCAAGATCTAAAAGTTAATCTAAAAACATGAAAGAATGCTAACAACAGTTTAATAGTAAGCTAACAGTTACTGCCCAACTGTCTTAAAAACTGTCTGATATAACTGCCTAAGCACTAATGATCTAGAAATCAAAATTTCTTTCTTTCTGATCGGACTTGTAATCTAGATTTTTTCTGAATTTAAATGCAAGTGTTTAAAACGAAAACTGTGTATGAAATCACCTCTAAAATTAGTTAATTTGGTTTAATTTCTTTTCCACTTTGATGGTTTTAGCCTTTTTTTTTTTTCATGACTTGGGTTTATTTTCATAAATTTGCACGTTTTTAGAAGCTAAAACCAGATGACCAAATTAGGTAAATAATGGGGTTTGGAAATATTATAACTTATAGCACCGAAACACTGGACTTAATTACTTTTTGTTCACAAAACTTGATATTTCTATTTCTTTCGTTTGCTTAGAAAGCGAACTATGAAATAAATATTTGAATGTTTAACGAAATTGAGAGAGAAAGTAACGAAATTAGAAATAGTTACCGTTAGATTCACCATTTTTAAGTTGATCCGTTATTTCTGGCGTGTCCTCGATTATATGCAACGTTATATCGCTAAATGAATCGTTTTTGAAAATTTTGGTGATGGACTTAAGAAATTTTTTCTTCATAATGGAAGGTTTGTGAACTGTATCCTTATTTCGTTTTCCATCAATGTGTAAGGAACTCATTTTGGTCCTATAAAAGAAATGGCTCATACATGGTTTAAGCATCATGTGATGTACGAACAAAAGTAGTTTTTTTATCTTCCAAAAGCTAAACTTGTTACAGGAAACTTAAAGATTTCGCAGGAAAAATAAACATTAATACCATTTAAAAATTTCTTAAATAATTTAGTGGCTTAAGATTTTTAATAAATTTTTTTTTTTATTTTTTTTTTCAACTTTTACACAGGGAATGTTTCCAAAATAGTTTCAAATGCGTTTGTGAAAATGGAAAAAACAAAAATGCCTGTAAAACAAATGTAAAATTTAGTGCAAATACAAATCAAAATGGTCGGATATTGGTTGCAAACAAAACATTTGGATCATGGTTTGCAAGTTGGTTTAATGGAGACTTTGGAATTGAAAAGTTCATCGAGCAAGATCAGAACGTTGTTTCATACTCGTCATAAATGAAACGTAGACAACTTTCAAAACCATTTTGTGAACTGAGCGAAAAATAGAAATTTTCTATCATTGATAATGAAGTTGCTGATGAAAATTTAGATAATATCAGGAAGGCTTTGGTAATCTCTAGGCAACTTGAATATGCTAGACGGGACTATTTTCAAAGTTGTCGGGCACAGTTTCAAGAATCAAAACAGTTTTAAAAATATTCTATAAAAGCACTCCTAACATGCAAGAAACTGCATCAAAAATAAGTGCTAAACTTCAGACGCTTTTGAAAAATTCAGCAGAACAAACTGTTGAAATGATTACTGCACAGATAAATGAGTATTTGGATTCAAACGAGCTTGACTATGCAGATCTGGTTCCTCTATATAACTGGGGTGGGGGTGGGTGGGTGGGGTTCAACTGGGTGTTAACAAAATGGGAGTTTCAACTGAGTATTCTTAGTACAATCAAGTGCTTCCCGAAGGATGTCAGGATGATCCAGAAATTTTCATCAATTTTAACTCCGTATCAGTTGTTTTTGTATAATGATTGGAAGCATTTAATGCGGTATAATCCTATGGCTCAAAGTATTTGATTATTTAGGCCACTCATCCTTCAATTTATTGTAGAGAGCATGGAGCTAATTTCTGTTACAAAGTATTATTCAGAATAAGAAATGAGTGATGTAACACCAGTGAAAGTTGAGCTTTTGAATAGCAAGTTCATATTTGTTAGCGTCGATTTTTGTAAGTATAATAAGTTCTTACCAACATTACAGGAAGATCATCGAAACAGCTAATCAGATCTATAGAGCAACGCGAAACATAAAAAATAGTACAAAGATACTTTAAGAAGGATTTATATCGAGCGATGATTCATTAAGTTATGGTAAATCTCCACATCAAATTATGGTAAATCTCCACATCAAATTGATACACAATTCAAGAATAAATAGAATGTAAGATAAGTTTTAAATTTTAAGTAGAAATCCAGAGAAATAATTATTCGTTCACCAGCTCCCCTTTCTTCAAAAGAGGAAGTTACACAAGAAGTTTGACATTAGCAATAAAAAAATTCTCGATCCCATCATACTTAAAAACAATCAACAGTAGATAACTTAAACAATAAATGCTTCCGTGCAATCATTGAATCAGACTACTTCATCAGTTCATCTTGGATGACAAATTCTTGACAGAAAAAAAATGTTTCTATTTAGTTCTGACACTCTTAAAAGTAGTATGGTATTTGAAGAGCCTGTAAGCTGTTCAATGAACAATACCTGTAATGACAGTTCTTTAGAGGAACTTATGAAAGAAATCGATGAAGCTGAAGATTTTTTTGTTGGTGATGTTGGTTTTAAAATTATTTTATTACAAATATTTTTACAGTATTCTCTATGAAGAAACAAATTTCATAATATTTGCTATTACATTGATATTATCTAGAAATTTTTTTCACTGGAATCACGGTTCTGACCGTATTCGTTTCCAAGAGACTATTACTCCTTTTAATCAACAAAAGACTGAACCCTTTTGAAAAATGAGTTGTGAAATACTTGAAAAATGTTTAGCAACAACATTTTATCAACCAAAAAAGTGATAAAGTTTTATAAATTTTTACGCCTTTTTTTCATTTTTTATTCGTATGCCATTGATTGCTCATCTAACGATAAAGATTGTGGAAGCAGGTTGTTGAGTCGTGATGAGGCATTAGTTTATCAGTTCGATTCTAAACGCATAAGTCATTCTTATAAACATACACTAAAGTGGTCATTAAAAGCAGGAAATCAATTGTTTCCGTCGGATCATAGTATTCGGAAGCCGAAAATTTTATGCCAGCTTTCAAATCAGCATATTTCCATTACAAAAATACAGAGATCTTTAAAACTTAATAAAACTGCTAAAGCATGCTATGCTTTAACTGACAAGCGTTACTAAAAATAATATTGCAGATGTGATGCGACTCTTAAAACGATTAGCGGTAAATTAAGAATAAGTTGTTAGAATATTACGATTTTATTTTTCATGCGAGGACTTGGTTTCTTTTTTAAGTACTTATTACACTATCGTTGTTACGTTATTGTTGTTACGTTATCGTTGAGAGAAAAAAGAAAGTGGCAATTTGGAAGCTTTTTTTTTTAATGTATTTTTTCAATTCCGTATTTAAGTTTTCTTAACATGAAAACTCTAAAAGCTTTAAAATAATTATAAATTGTAAAGCTAATTGATAACACACCAAGTTACTGTATTCTTTTGGTGTCGTAGAACAAAATGATTTTCTTTACAGAACTTATTTTAGACCATTATGCAGCAATTGTTTGTTTTTAATGATTTTCTTCTAAAGAAATGTGATTGAAGTTTAGGAAATGAAATTAAAGCTTTTATAAAGGTTTGTTTTATTACTTGGGCAGATTTTTGTAAAACAATACTTAAGATATCTTTTACTATTGCTGCCATCCTGATTTCTTTTAGATTTATTGTATGTTTTAGTTAATAAAAATATAGGTAAAAATAAAAATATAGGTATAAAAAAAATATATATATATAGGTAAAAAAAAAAAAATTATTCAAATTTGAGAGTATGGTAAACTTTTCAATAATTTTCGGACTAAATAGTACCCAAAAACATAAAAAAACAGCCAAAATTATTACAAAAGATTTTTTTTTTTCTTTCCATCTGTTTGATAATTAGAAACGGATTTTTACATGCTTGAAGTTCAAACAAACGTTTACTCACTTGCCTTTCTTTTTCTATTTCTCTTTCCTCTACCTTACTTCCTGTTATTTAAAAATCATTAAAGAAGACGAAAAATATTTTGTTCTAAATAATTCTCGGAATTATATGTTCAGCAAATTTGATTGGGTGATAAGTGAATTTATTAACTAAATAAGTGATGCGAAGTAATATTCAAGGTGAAGATTCAAAGAAATCAATTAATATTAACGAATTCGTTATTTTTTCCAATTCAACTTTTAATTATTAAAACCAATTTTTGCAAATATTTCACGTGCGGTGAAATTCAAGAAGGTTTTACATGAATTGTGTGCCTTTATCAAAATGAGTAAAAATTGATTATGAAACCGAAGAGAGAAAAAAATAGCTATACGTAGCCAAAGACCAAAACTTGGCATTGTTTAATGGAAACTATGAACAGCTGAACAAGAAATGTGACTCAATTTCTCAACTTAAGAACACTTGGAAAAAAGTTTTGTGGGAAGTTGTGCTGTTCTGTTTACGGATTTCAAGCATAACATGCATGATGGTGTTTATAAAGGTCTGTAGTTTGTTTTAAGTTTTATAAACATTTTTGTGTTGATGATTTTGTAAAAAAACTTGATTAACTTTTATAGTTTCGATTTTGCTTAGCTCTCAATATTTCTTAATTAAACTTTGACCATGCTTTATTTGTTTCTCGAGTGAGAACATGCCGCATTCAACATAGTTTTATCCACACATGTTCTGATAAAACCTATTTAACCAATATATCAAGATTAAAAGATGCAGTTAAAATGAAATTTTCAGGATACATTCATTATACTTATATGCAGCTGTTGCACTACTTTTTAAACTCAAATGTAATTTGTTCTTTAAAAGTTGTACATTATGTCCACAACCTGATACCTGCAGCTGTTAAACTTTGTCTCAACTCTAAATATATATGCATTTAGTTCATGAGACTAGAATAGCTCCTACATTAGGATGAGATCTTTGTGATGATGAAGTTTGAAAAGTACTCAATTGCCTCCCTATTTTTTTTCATTTTATGTTTCTTTAACTTTGAAGAAAAAGTTTAGTGAATGACTGTTTTAGCAAGCTTCATTGTTACAAATCATTTGTGGAATTTAACTTTTTCAGTTGTGCACTTTTGTTGGATTATGTTTAACTGCAGAAGTGTATACTGACCATAATTAGTTTTTTGATCAACATAAACTTTGACTAGCTACTACTATAGTTATAACTCAGTTACCATAACTGAATTACTTTCAAAGCAAAGCAGGTATGTGACAGGAATACTGAAAAAAGACTGAAAACAAAATTAAAAAAAGAAAGGTTTAATGATCTAGAGGAAAAATGGAAACATAGTTGTGTTGAGCAGTTTTATTGATGGAAATCCTCTCACATTGGTCCATACTTAAAGTTGTATAACATGATTTCCAACGCATGTTTTCCAGATCACATGATTTGCATGAGGATGGAAAAAACAAGTATTTTATAGTAAAAAAACTTTAATACCAAAGTAGTGATACAAACCTATGATTTAAAAAAAAAATTTTTCTTATTTTGATGTTCCATAAAAATACTGGTAATTTTTTGATTTTTTTGTTTTTAAATATTTTAAGTAATTGGAACTAAAAGAAAATTATGCCATGAAGTATTAAGCAATGAAATCAACTTAAGTTTCTTTTAGAAACAAAAATATAAAGAACAAATGTTATTTAATATTAAGAAGCGAATAGAACATGACAGAACTATTTTGTTTAAGTATGTGGAATTTGAATTACAGATAAAGGTACCTCAGAATGTCAATCTTTAAAGTGAGCTACATTATATTGAGTTTTTTAATTAACTACTGAAAATGCAAAAGAATCTGGGTGAAGGATGTATTGTTCAAAAGTAAAAGTATTACATTTAATCCTTAGAATTTTAAAGTTTTTAAGGTGAAACAATATTTGAAAAAAGTTATTTGACACTTTGCTTTGGACTCTAAAAGTAGGGTTGCTTGCACAGAATTATTCCAAAATATTAATGTCAACTGTCAAAACACCTAGCATTTTGAGGTGTATACTAAATGAAGAGTAAGAAAATATCAAAGTTTTAACAAAAAAATCAGTCAACGAACTAATAATTCTTCTTAATTTGAAACACCCAAATTTTGTTCACTTATAAAACCTCTTGTTTATCCAAAAACCCTTCTCTTTATAGGTCTCTTAAAACTCTGTCTTCCTTTTGTAAAACTATATCTCCCTCTCACTTTAACTCCATCTGTCCTTCCTCCTTTTTTTTTTTTTTTTTTTTTTTTGAGGTTTTTATAGTTTTTTGCTCTATTTTTTGTTGTGATACATATTTATCATTTATTTATATGGCAGGTTGATAAGTCTTAGTGTTTATGTGTTTTCCCAGTTAATTTTAGCTTTTCTTTATTTTGCTTTATCATTTGTTTATATAGCAGGTTGATAAGTCATCGTTTGTACATCTATTCTGATTGTTGTTTTTAATTTAATTCTCCCTCCTCACAATATTTAGTTAAATCCAGTGAACTTGAACACTGGTTAACTCGAACTTTTATTATCTCAAACTTTCTTCTTTAGTCCCTTAAAAACTCAATTGTGGACAAAACAATATATTTTCTTTCATGACTGGTTGTTTTTGAAATTAATGCTGAAGGGATTTAATTGAATAGTAATTCAATGCAGTTCTTCAAGGATTGAAATTAAATAATGCAAGGATATATATATGATATATATGAGGAATCACAATTTTATTTTTTTAATCTTAAAACTTTGCATTTATAATTATAAGCAATTCAAAATTTGGCTATTATTTAAAATGACTGATTTAGAAGTTTGTACTTTAAGTGGTTTAAGTTTGTACATTATTAAAGAAAAAACAAAATGCTGACTTTTGACTTTCTATTTTCAGTTTTCTCAGTATACAGCATCATCCCAAAAGCCATTGATTTTGGGATGATGCTGTATACTGAGAAAAAAACCATTGATTTTGGTTTTGTAAAACATCAAAATTAATTAAGCAAAGTTTTAATTACAGAAAGTGTTGATGCAAACAATTAAATAATAAAAATGAATGTTGTATGTAGAAATTAGTTTTCACAATATTTAAGATAACTAAATACAAAGTACGCAAAGCTTTCTGGGTTTTAAGAATATTTATTGATTACACAATACAAAAACAATATTTGTCAGTAAGGCTAGTAACCTTATACCAGCAAGCAAGGCTGGTAACAAAAAATACTCATTCAACATTTTGATAAAAAATCTTCCTTGTTACAAGATGAAGATGAATAATTTTTTTAAATTGTGTTATATAGCCATCTAAAAAGAACTTGATACATAGGGAAGATTGTCTTTGATACATTTAGTTATATTCTAAAATTTTGTAGACAAACCCTGTATTGTGATCAACATCTTCTGAGATTTAACAAAAAGGTATTTGTTTGAGAAAAGTTCTCTTTTTGAAATAAAGCACAACAACTGGATAAAGTGAATGTTAAGTTTTGCTTCAGTGAAAGTGTTTAACCTTATCCTGGATAACATAATGATAATTTTTAGCAAATTTAAAACATTCATTCTGCTTAAGATTTTTACATAGTTATTTAGGTAGCTACTTTGTGTTTTAGCTGCTTACAAGTTTACAATACAGGTTGTAAACTTTGTTGCACAAAGTTTACAACCTGTGCTCTGCCATTGGGTAAATAAAACACCTTCCTCTACCTCATTTTCTATGTATTTGCAAACTCTTACTCTTAAGGTCACATTAGTGCAGCATACTCCCAGCATTTTCAAAGGAACTTTTATTCCATCTAGTTGGGTTCTTGATAAGCTTAGTATTTTGAAGATGGATCCACACAAAAAAATTGTGAGAGCCTGAAGCATTAGTTGTAATGCATCACTTAGATTTTAGGTTGTACAACTTTGACTAACTGACCTTGACATCAGGCTACTCTTTGTTAATTGTATTATGTAGTTTATTGAGATGAAGCTGTATTATCTTTTTTGAACATGCTACTTCTTCATAATACTTGCAATGTTTTTTTTCCTTGGCATCATTTATGAAAACTCGTCACTTTAAAAAAGGTATTTACTACTTTGACGTTTTCTTTTGAAATAAGATTTTCCAAGTGCTTTTTCCTGGTAATGATAGAATTGCTTGCATGTATTTAACTTTTCTTGTAATTTTAACAAGATACACCTAATGACATAAAAGAGTCTTAGCTGAAATTTATTTTTCAATTCATATGTAAACCTGTAGAGATCAAGATCCTTGTTGAGCTTGAGGCTTGAATTGATGCTGGCCATTTCTATTGTCAAAGTATCTTCTTAAAAACCATATGCTTAAGAAACTTTTGTGGCCCTGTCTGTTATTTCCTTATACTTTGGTTTTGAAGCAAATTCTAAGATGGGTCAATCCAGATTAATCTCTTTTGGGTGATCCATAGAGGGAGTTTGGTTTCTTACCCAATCACCCTAAATAGCTTTGTAACTGCTTTAAAGTACTGCTTTATTTTTAGAATACACATAAAAAATCTTAATTGCATAATTTGCTTTTCTCTCTACTTTCTTGCTTTTCTTTCACCTCTTTTTTTTGTTTGTATACTTTATTAATACCTATGTTGACTTAACATCTGTTCTATATTATCATGTTTATTATAATAAGTTTTATGAAATTTAACTATGTGATCTAAGATAAAGGTTTTTTGATTTATTTCTGAAAATCATCTTTTCTTTTCTTACAAAATAAATTCTAAATACTGCAACTACACAAAAGATGCTGTTGAGCACTTTGGTCCAATTTATGCTCTTATTAAAATTTTTGATTGTGGCAGTACTTTCATTTTGTCTGAACGTAACTGAAAATTCCCGTAATTGTAAAATATGTGAAAATGGGATTCAAAAACAATAGTGAAATCAAACCCAGAAATATATTCTAAATGAAGAAATCAATTCCACTTAAAGTTGGTAGGTAATATCATGCCAACAACATGGATGTTGGTACTTTCAGAAAGGATCCACTTCCACCAATTCCTAATTTCGCCATAGAATTATTGAGCTTTGCAGTTGGTTTGTAAACTTGAATTGGGTAAATTTGTGTATCTTTTTATTTCAGAAGTAAAAATCTTTAACCAACCAATTTTCAACCACATGTTAAAATCTGCAAAACATGAAATGTTGCTTTCATTTAAATATGAACAACTTTTTGAAGCTGCAAAGTTATATATGCTAATATTAGTGAAGCAATTTTTTTATTAATTCCAGGGAGCAAAGCTTTTAGTTATAGTTTAGAGCATTTCTTAGATCTATTTTGTTCCTCATTTTATTGTAAATGTTATGCATATTACTTTAGTATGTACCAATATTTGGATAATAAGTATTGAGAATAAAAATATTTTTTGGTATATATGCTATTTTAAAGAATTATAGACCTATGTTGAATATATTATTCTAATTTTTTTTGGTTTGAAAACCTGTAATCTTTTGTATTCCCAGGACAAAAAACTTCTTCAGAAGTTTTTGTAGAATTTAGGGGTTCTATAGGACTATAGAAGTTTTCTTTATGATTTAAAATTAAAACATTTCATAATTTCCTTTCCCTAGACTTCAATAAATTAAGATGGCAGTGGAAGCTAACCCCTTAGTGCTGATAAATCCTGATGCAAATCTGCATCAGCAGTTACTCTAAAATAGTAGGAACAAAATAGATTGATTAAATGCAGCATTGTGAATCAGAACCCTGTTTCATATCTTTTAAAGTGAAGTTCAGTAAGTGCAGTTGTTTAGGTTTATGTAAATTTCTAAGAGTAAACATTTGCTTAAACGCGTCTATTTCTTGAAATAAACTTAATTTTGGAGGGTTTCAAGAAGTATATTTTAAAGTCTTTAGAGGTTAAATACTTTTAAAAGTTTGTGAGGAATTTCCAAGAAACATGGTTCCATGATCCTATTCATTTTCACCACTTGCTTTCTCTCTTAATGAAGTTGATATAAGACTAAGCATTTTTTTTGTTAGTAACTAAATGTAGTGAGACCTTTATGTCCTTTTCATTTTTGAATTACATTTTAACAATGACTCAACTTTAATGCGTTTAACTATAATTTTTTAATTTTGTTTTTCTGGTTTTTCATTTAAGTTAACTTCATTAAAAGATTATATGTAATTTTCAAGTTGAGCGGTTTCAATCTTAAGAATTTCTGTAAACAAGATTTTTCACATAAATCCGAAAACCTAGAATTCGCTGTTGTTATTTTTTTATAAGAACTTACATGCAATGACTCTTAAGTAGTAATAAGGCTGCGTACTAAACATGCGTTATTTCTTTAATTGATTAATGTTTGATTTTATAGTAGTTTTGAAAAGTAATAATTTACTAATAGTTAAGAAACAACGCTGCTTTTCAGAACATATTTTTCACTAATTCTGTTTAATTTATTTCAACAGTTTCAACAGCTGAAATCAAGATTAGTTGTCCAGTTTGTTCAAATAGAAGAAATAAAGATGGCTACAACTGTATCTTCATATATAAAGCTTTCAAAAATATAAGGTTAGTTTAATTTTTTTGAAGGTTATTTAATTATCTTTTAAAACTTTTTTAGTTTCTGAGTTAATCAATTAGCTTTCTAATGATATATAACACTTATTGGTCCTATTTATCCTTTCTGAATAATTTAATGGTAAATTAAAGCAATCCAATTAATTACTTAATAAAAAATGTGTAAAAGTTGTATGGTCAGTTAATAACTCTTAAATTAACTGTATGAGAATCTTGAGAATTTGTACTTGCTTTGACCAATACAAATTAAGAAAAATTCGAAAAAAAAATCTATTTCAAACCAGTATTTCAAGAGATATTTTAAATGATAATTCTTGGCACTCCATAAGCAGTAAAATGGGTGGAAAATCAGTATCACAAGAAGTCAATTGACAAATAGTCGGTCTATCCAAAGAAAACAAAAAAGGCCAACAAGAAATACCAAGATTATGTGGTGTTTGTCTATGTTGTGTCAGAACGCTGAAAAATAGCAAATTTTCAAATGACGTAAAAGATTTACCAAGAGTTGGGAGGTTGTCAAAACATAATTCTAGGTATCAAAGCTTATTGTATCGAAGGATAAAGAAAGATCCTAAAATTAGCTACCGAGAACTGTCGGCAAAGTTTAATAATAAGGCTGTCTACGTTATAGCTCAGAAAGTGTCTTAATAAAAAAACGTATTAATTGTTATGTTGTTGCCAGAAAACCGCTTTTAAAGGTGACAGAGAGGATTAAATATATAACTGGTGTAAGGAAAGACTTCACTGGTCAGTAGAAGATTTGTCAAAGGTCATTTTTAGTGATGAATCAAATTTTGAGGTGGTTAATCGTAAATCGACATTTGTTATTAAAGGATTAGCTTCAGAGAAATATAAGGAATGATTTTGTGTACCAAGAGTACAAGGCGGTGGCGGCTCGATAGGCATATGAGGATTTAGTTTTCATATAGGGATAGGATTTTAAAATATTTATACAGGGAAAATAATTCAGTGTAATTACAATGAGACCTTAGAAATCAAGCTTTTTCCTATTGCTACATCATTTTTGAAAGGCTTAAAAATAGTTTTTTTTTAGCAGAACGGCATGATGGCATTTGCTGCCAACTTGGTGAAAGAGTGGTCTCAAAAGCAACATATTACTTTTCTCTCCTGCCCAGCATGATCACCAAATATGAACATCATTGAAAGTCATGGATGGACAAGAAATCATAGAAATCATCTTTTTTTTTTTTTTTTAATTTTATTTTGGTTATACAATGTTTTCCCAATAAAAATTTTAAAAAAAATCTCTACTTTTTTAAAAATTATGGAAATAATTTTAGTAATCGCCAAAAAAGTGACCATATATTTTTGAAAACCACTGTATAAACATCATCTAGGAGGGTGATAAAAAGTCATCTACTATATCATCTATTATACCATGTTAATGATCGTAATTTCATTAAACATAAATTGGCAACTATGTTTTAAAATACTGTCAAACTTTTCCAGACTATCTTCTTACAAACACGTTGTGTTCGCAGAAATAGTTTCTTTGAACATTATTTAACTATGCCATTAACTGAATTAGTAAGGTTATTCTTGCATCACCAAATGTATTGTTTTCTTGACTATTTTTATCTCGCTTAGTTTTAGCTAACAGACTTGATCAAGCAAGAAGTTTCGGAGAAAAGAAAATAAAACTCGCGCAATGCGGTTATGTTTATTCCTTTGGGTACGCACTTACGTAAAAGTTAAAACATGGATATCTTACCTGCAAGGTCAACTTGAGTGTGAGCAAACTCAACGAACAGTTCTCTTGTATGAGTATGCGCTCAATGAAGCGATTGTATCTTATTATTACAAGAAACTCATTTGCAAACAGTCACCGATTTCAAACTTTTTTATGTTTATTAACACTTAACAAAGTTGTTTTTGGTTTTTTTTAAACGTACCGATAAAAACCATCGTGTTTTAGGGTTTATTGACTAGTGTTTTTTTGTCAGAACATGTAATTACCAAAAATACTTTTTATTTAAGAAAGATGGTCGCTTTTTTCAACTCAAAGTATTTATTCAACTCAGCTTCCAAAAAAGAGCCAGAATTTCCAAAGATTGCTCGATTCTGTAGCTTAATTGTATTCCTTGAAACCATTAGGAAATAGGGTTACTGGATGATGTGAGTCTTGTAATTCCAACTGTAGGATTATTGCAGTTTCTAAACACTATTTAAAATTATTTGACAATAGTAAGGGTGAAAATAAAATGTTTATTTGGCTGCAAATACAAATAGGTATTATTAAATTGCAGACTTAACGTATTTATTGTTGCTGATATTCTCCAGAAAAACCAGCTTGAAATACTGTTCAAGTTCTTGCAGTTGGTTGTAATAATATAGAGTTTAACAGGATATAATCATGAACGGGGCTAATCTTAAATTATTAGTTTTTTTTTAAGCTTAAGATAACTCATTTTTAACAATATAAAAAGGCTGCTTTTCTTGAAGAAAATGCTCTTTGCAGCTCCTGTTGGGAATCAGGCACCTTTAAGGCAATATGCTTCACATATGTTAAAAAGTAAAATGAACGTTAATTACATTTAAAAAACACTTTCTTTATCAACTGGTAAGCACCCGTTGGTTATAACTGTTGGGTATCCTGCTGAAATATATATCCTTACAGGTTATGAAAGTAACAGAAAGATGACTTTTTGTTAACCATTTCGTGCAAAAGCTTCCTGTACAAAAAATAATAAATTGGTTCATACTTACTTGTTTTATATCCCTTTATTCAGAAAAACACAGATGTATGTGTAAGAACTATATAGTTTCTTTTTTTGAAAGAGTTGACTGTCTAAACTTGGTGCATGGTGATTTTTGGCAAGCCTATACAACCGCTCCATTGAGCGCATACTCATACAAGAGAACTTTGAACTTGCTCACACTCAAGTTCTCCTTGCAACAGTGATGTTTAGGTTTAAACTTTTGCGTGAGTGTCTACACTAAGGAACAAACATTACAACCGCATTGAGCGAGTATTATTTACACTTGTCTTAAGTTTCTAGATTGATTGCTATAATCGTAAAAGTTGTCTTAAGTGTATCACATGCATTGTGCTTAAATATATATATTTCAACTTTATCTCATGTTTTACATAAAGCTTAATGCTAGCCGAACATAATTTTAAGCTTTTATATCAGAAAATTTATTAAATGTTATATTTAATTGACATAATTACTACATATTACTTCATAAATAAGACATTATTAACACACAAATATAGCTTCAGTTCGGAAAAGAGTTCATGCATTAAATTTTCTTAAAATTTATATTATAAAATTATTATTAATTTGTATTAGCTTATAAAACTTTTTACACCACTGACAAAAAGTTAAAGTTCAAATAGGAATTATCACATTGATATCTATTTGATATCACTTCTCCTACATTTCTTGATTGATTATAATTTCTTGATTGATTACTGTAATTTCTTGATTGATTACAATAATTCTGAAGTCTTTTGAAATATTTTACGCAAATTGTGCTTAAATATGAAGAGAAAAGAAACTTCAAGTTAATTTAGTTTTTAAATTAATTGCGATTAGATTCAATTACATTTACTTTAATCTACAATTAAATTTAATGTGATTAAATTACATTTATATTTATAAATTATTTAAGGCACTCACAAAGTGAAAAAGTTCTATTAGGAACTTAAACAATGTCGTTGCATGATGAAATCAATTTTATGTAACATGTAGAATAAATATTGACAAAACAAATCATTTTAAAATGATATTTAAAATAAACGTAATAATAAGTAAGTCATTTTCAGTGTTTTTAACAGCAGTTAATTAAAGAAAAAGATGGCATACATAACAAGACTCTTCACAAAGTTCATGTGATATATAATCAATTGAAGTTTCAGCTCTGTTACGTTCCGAAAATTCCATTTTATACTGCCTAGTAGAGTTAACATTTTTCTGGTTTTTGGGCGAAAGTCCAATCCGTATTGAAATTTCAAGGTCAAAGTCTTTTAGTTCCCTCTCCTGATCTTCTTTATCAAGATACATTTCCAGCATGACTTTGTTTTCATTCCCGTATAAGGTTATTGCAGGTTGTAAGATGTAACCGTTGTACATTATCCACTTATCAGATGTCCATTTCTTCTTATCTTTGTTAAACTCCATCGTTAAATTGTACTCTTGACACACTGATTTCTCATTACTTTTAAAACTCCAATGTTGAAGCGCGTTGGCTGCCGTACCAAAATCAAACGTAATTTTAGTTTCAGTATTTGGAAATCCTTTCACTGATTTTTCCTTACATCCCAAAGGGTTAACAGGGATATTGCTAAAAAAATTAGGCTGTACTTTTGCTACATTTGTTATTGATCTGTTCAATCTCTTACACAATTGATTATTACGCTTTGTAGAAGAAGGATATGCAATTGCCTTAATATACCAGTTTAAAAAACCGGACCACTTGCATAAAATAGGATTAGTATGAGACAGGCCTGTTGTTAGAAACGGTACATCCATGTGTTCATACCGACATTGAGCAAGTAGTGCTTTGATGTTTTGTTCTGTTTGTCTACTTTCATCGGCTTCTAACCAGTTCAATACAAACGTCATCACACTATTTTCATGATAAGCAAACCCATCGTTAGACTTCAGTAGCATTAACAAGCTTGAGAAGTGAAGCTTGTTTGGTAATTCATCAAATGCAATGCATTCTAGTGGGGTAAATAACTTGGTATGGTATTGGCTGCAACAACTATCAAAAAAATCTTTTGATAGAACATGTCCGAGAGAACTTTTAAAGAAAGATAAGCGATCTAACATTGAATTGCATTCATCGATTGTTGCAACGCTTACATATTCAACCATTGCAGATCCTTGTTTAAGAAGCGTATCACACATATATCGATCACCAATTTCTAAAACTTTAAGTAGTTTAGATAGACCAATGTTGTTTAGCAAATCAAAGTCGTAAAAAGAATGAATGAGCAACTCCACATATTCGCTTTCACCGGGATTAGCATTTAAAATAATTTCTTTTTCATTTTTCTCCTCTAGTTGTTTTGCAAAGAATTTACTGTTTAAGCACAATACCAACTTGTGAACTGGAAATGAAACTTGCTTATTGCAGCTATAATACTTGTTACCTAAATAAAAATTATGTAGGATACATAATTATATATATATATATATATATATATATATATATATATATATATATATATATATATATATATATATATATATATATATATATATATATATATATATATATATATATATATATATATATATATATATCACTGCTGTTCTCAGAAGCTGCGCCTTTCTCTCTTGTATTATCATAAAACGTGGCTTCAGCTGAAATATTCACACAATTTTTATGTTCCCCTATGTCCTTAGCTCCAGCAGGAAAGTTCATGCTGTGTTTTAAATTTTAGATTAAATTATTTTTTGCTATTTCAGAAGCCTTTGCGTCAGCTGAAAATCTTTCATATGTAAGAGAGAAGTCCAATTTGAAATTGAACTCAAATTTAAAAATAAAATGGTAAAACCAGTACTTTTCATGTCTCCTGCAGATTATTATGCAAATTATTCAGATTATTCTGCAGATTATTAGAGTTATTCTATGTAAACGAGCGATGCTTTTTGGACTTTTTACTACTGCTGTTTGATGGCTTGAGCTTCTTACTGTAAGATTGTGAATATGAAAATGAAAATGAAAATATAAAATATATTCAAGAAATATGAAAATGAAAATTGTAAGATATGCTTCTTCTTATTAGAAATGTTATATTTTTGATGCTGTTATTTTTTGATGCTTTGTAATTTTAAATTAGGGAATAGAAAAATATGATTTCAAAATAATAAATAATTCCTAATAAAATAAAGACAAATGTGCAGTAATCTAATACAAAGTCCTGATGTTAATAATCCTAATAATTGTGATATGGTTTTAATTAAAGTAAATATGATTATAATTAGATCTACTATATAAAACTCGATCTAACATAATATTCAAACAATATTATAAGTGCCAGTGAGCCTAATGCTAATTAAGTAGCAAGGTCAAAACATTGACCGAAATAGCGGCCTAACAGTTACTCCTTAACTGTCTTTGATCTGAGAGCCTAGACACTAATAATTTAGAAATCTAAATATCTTTTTGATCTGACCCCTGACCGAGATTTCTTAATTTAAATACAAATGAAACTACTAACTTAAACTTAAGTGATTTTGATTTCATTTCTTTTCCATTATGAAGGTGTTAGCCGACATTTTTGTGTTGATTTTGGTTAATTGCACGTCATCTCCGGCTGTCATTGTTTTAGGTTAAGAAAATAAAACTAGGTGACCATATTGAATAAAGGCATTGGATTAAGTTAGGAACTTAAAGGATTTAAGTTAGGAACTTATAGCACCGAAGCACAGGGCAAAATTACCTTTTGCTCGCAAACTGTTATTTCTATTTAATTGTTTGATTAGAAAAGGGACTTAGGTACATAATTAAGCTCCGATATTCTTACAGCACATACAGCTTAACGTAAAGAAAAGTTGCAAAGGCCGTTTGGTTTGATATTGACAAAATGGAGACTTAAGTAATTTTAGCCTTAAGGGTCTTTGTTTAGACCTTGATTTTTTAAAGTGGGAACTAAGTTTCAAACAACCTTTAATGGCCATCTCTTTTTAACTGCTCAACTAGGTTTTTAATCTATTAGTTTAATAATGTTAAATTGATATTTGTATGTTTTACTTTAATGAGAGAAAAAGTAGAAAAACTAGAAATGGTTACCGTTAGATTCACTTTCATTAAGTTTATCCGTTTCGTCTGCTGTGCCCTCGATAATACGCAGCGTTATGTCGCTTAAAAAATCGTTTTTGTAAATCTTGCTTAGTGACTTAATAAACTCTCTCCTCATTCCGAAATCTTTACGAACTGTTTTGGTACCACACTCCATTTAATTACTTCTTGGTTTTAACTAAAACAAAAAGCATTAGCATCATTTTAAAAAATTTCTAAATATTTTAGTTGCATTCGCTTCTAACAAAAGCCATGGTACTTCATTTTCATATTCACAAACTTATCCCATATTATTCAAAATTACATATCCAGAATGAATTCATCAGTAAAATGAAAGATAGAGGAACTTCTAGTATTAATATTTGTTTAGGTATGAGACTTGCATACTATTTGTTTAGCACTATAAGTTGCATTTGCTTTCAAAATCTCTGCAGCTTTTACAATAATTCAATATTTTTGACGCAACTTGTTTTTTTTTAAGCAAACTTTTACATAGCGAATGTTTCCAAAAATAGTTTCAAGTACGTTTGTGAAAATGGGAAAAACAAAAATGCTTGTAAAGCAAATATTTAAAATTTAGTGCAAATACAAATGAAAATGATTGGATTTTAGTTGCAAACCAGACAGTTTCACTTCATGGTTTGCGATTTGTTTGATGGAGGCTTAGGAATTAAAGAATTTATCAAACAAGCTTCATTTTTGTCATCATAAGCGAAACGTGGGCAACCTTTAAAACCTTTTAGGGACGAAACCGGAAAAGGGAAACCTTTCAATCATAGGAGTTGTTACAGCTGTTTCAGTTTAAATTGGTGATCATCGATAACGAAGTATGTGGTTCTAAGTAGATACTATCGAGAAAGCTTTGCTAATAGCTAGGTGTTCTGCATGTTAAAGACGGGGCTCTAGTTAAAGCTATCCGGTAACATGTTAAAGACGGGGCTCTAGTTAAAGCTATCGGGTACATTTTAAAGAATCAAGAAAGTGCTACGAAAATGTTCGACGAAAGCTCTCTTGACGACCCACAGTGTATCGCTTCATACAAGCTAGGTGGACAAAAACATTTTGCTTTGTAATTTCATTCCTAAGAATGTAGTTAACAATATTTTGGTGTTTTATTGATTAGTTATGCAGTTGGATAGCCTGGGGGAGGCAGGGGCCAAATTACCCCGCGCGTCAATTTTACTATAAAAAGTTTTTTTTTTTTAACTTTATTGTAAAAAAGACGATATTTTATTACTTTTATAACACATAAGTAATGTAATAAAATTTTGCCTAAAATAAAAATAAACTCACTACAAATATACAAAATATAAAAATATACTCACTACACTACGTAAAATAAAAAAATATTTTATTAATAATTAATTATTATCGGATGAATCATTGTTACTTTCAGTACCCGATGAATCGGACTCTAAATAATCTTCATCGTCACACATAATTCTATTTTCATCAAGCTGTGGTGGTATTATAGGTGGGATAGTTAAATTCAAAACTTCCAATGGTAGTTTACCAGTTTTCTTACTTGACAATTCTCTGTGTGAGTTAATGACAGGATCTGATGTTACCAAAAGCATATTGAGAAAATCCATATTTATGCAAATACGTGAATTTTTTCTTGTATGGTGTTCGCGCAATTGACGAAAATCTTTATTGCGGGCTTCTTGAGACTCTTCCGACAGTTGTCCTATTGGAAGAAGGCATGTTTTTATAACTTCCGTGCTATGTACAAGTATTTTGTGCACAGTAACAGGCATATAGTACCACGGATACAGATTAATATAAAGAGTTCTGGTTTCAGAACAAAGCTTTTCAAATTCATAATAGTTAATATCATAGTCAGAGGAAAGTGTTCTTAATAAAATACTGAAATTTTTAATGAGATTGATGTCTAAACCCGTAATCTTGCCACTCAACTCTGGCTTCATAAAAAACCTGCGAGCTGTGTTCCCATCATTTGTATTCCCAAAGCCAGGTTTTGGTTGATCTACAATAAGAGCCATATGCTTTTTAAATTTTTGTTTGATATCTTCTGAAAGTTTTTGGACACTAAATTTATCTTCATCGCTTCTAACTTGCCACTTTTTTATATCTAAACGATAGTTAATGTGTAGCATGCACTCAAAATCGAATCCACGCATGCAAAGTAGACAGACCAAAACTATAATGTTCTTTTTTAACAACTAAGTCTTTTAGTTCACCGTTCATCATTTTAAGAGTCGCACCACATATGTAACATTTTTGTTGGGAACTTGTGTCAGTCAAGGCATTGCAAACTTTTCCATCTATCATTGATAGTATTAGGTTGTGTTTAACAGTAATTTGAGATTCGTTGAGTCTTATAGATGTTGGAACAAGTTGAGAAACTTCTTTTAAAACTTGGTTAGTTTCTGTTGTAGTTAAAAGATATGTTTCTTTTGAAAAAATAAATTTAATTGGTTGGCAATAAAGCGTGGATGAAGGTCGTGGATTTTGCCAAATAATATTTTGACCGTTACTCAGTCTCAACGGAACAAATGAAATTACAAACAGAAACTCATCAGTAGCATCAGAGTTTTTAAATCTCTGTTTGTATGTGCTGTGACAGGAGCTCCCATCACATCCCCATTTACTAATTAGTGTGAATGGCGTAGTAAAAGCAATACTTTTAAGAACTTCGCATTGGGCTTCAATTAGGCGTTCAGTAGTTTTATCAAGTATAGCTTGTAGGCTAATTTCGGCACGTGTTTCTGTAACAGAAATATGTTCATCTAATGGATAACATAACTTTTTCGACTTGCATAGACTATAATAAGATGGAAATAATATATGCCCTGCCTTTAAAGACCACTTTCTCGTCTGTTTATAAGAATGACTTGTACATTTAGAGTCAATGTAATAAGCTAATGCCTCGTCACGATTTGACTGCCTGCCCCACAAATAAAGTCTTTTGATTTAATTTTTTCTGATGATTCCAGACTTTTTCTGATTAAAGTAGCTTGGTTTCTGTGCCCCAACGCACGACATGCTACTTCAGCAGCTGTGGTCAACTCAGTTGCACTTTGCGATTTTACTAAGTTTTCAACCCTTCGCTTTTTGGTTTTAAAGGACAGTCTTCAAAGTTCTTTTTTGGTCGTCCTTGAATTTCTCCAGATGATGAAAAAGTACATTTCTGGTATATACTTACTTTAATTTCTACATATGCCCCCTCTAACCAAATTTTATTTTTGTTTAAAAAACGGTCTATCATCATATGTGCTGCAGACCATTTTTTTTGCGAATTTTGAAGCCATACATGAAATTTTTAACTGCAAAGACCTCTCAGAATCTCTAGTCACATCAGTTACATCAGTAAAACAAAATCTTTGCAAAATAAAATTCATTAAACGAGAATTCTTATTCTTCTTGATTATGTCTTCGCCATTCTTCAAATAACTCCATTTTTGAAAAAGAGGGCACACGATCTAAATGAAATTTAATAACAAAAAATTGTGGATTTATGTGGTGAAAATGTTTTCTTTGTTGTACACCTTAGGACTTTAGCTATGCACTGTTAATAAATTAGCTTGGATACATGTGGATACAAAAAGTTGTATAAATTTAAAAATTAAAAACCAAAAAAAATTTTACAATTTTAACCCAGTTTTTTAAACCATATTTTAAGACATGTTGCTTAACTTTTAGATAAAATATTTAATGTAATTAAATAGTACTTACCCTCAAAAGTAAAATCCATCGCTGCATTAACATGATTGCTTTCTTTAATTCTTGTTAAATGTTAATGCAACCATTGTAAACTTTTAATTAATTTTTTTCAAAAATTAAATTACATTTTAACGCCTTTTTAATTGCTTATAACACATTGCTGTGTAATGTTTTTCATAGTTAACACCGCAAGTTATTAATAATGTAGGACTGTTATTGTGAAAATATTATCAATTAGTCGATTTCTTGATATGACTTTTGTCCACCTAGCTTGTATGAAGCGATACACTGTGCGACCTCACTGAAGAAACCGCATTGATATTTCGAGTAAATACACTGGCGCTTTTTAAATATTCAGTGTAACGATTTGTTAAAACGATTGATGAAGAGATAAATGAGTGTTTGGATTCAAATGACCTGGACTGTGCAAATCTGTTTTCTCTGATGAGTTAGGCGGTTCAATTGGGTAATCTCAATACTATCAAGTGCTACCAGAAGGATGTCAGAATGATTCAGCCATATTTTCATCAACTTTATTTCCAAATCAGATGTTTTTATATATAATCTTATGCCACAAAGTATTTGATTCTTTTAGGGCATTCATCCTTTAGTTTATCAAAGAGAGCAATGAGATAATTCTTGCTTAAAAATATGATGTAGAGAAAGAAATGCGCGAATTAATATCAATGAAAGTTGAACTTTTGAAAGTAAGATCATACTTGTTAGCGTCAATTTTAAACAAAGTGTGATAGATGAAATAGTTCTCACCTACATTACTCAAAATTAGTCCATGCAGCTTGTCTGGAACTGGAAATTTGCAATCTGCAGTGCAACATGAAACATGATAAATTGTACAGGAAAAAGAGATTTTAAATGATTAAAAAAATTGAACCTATAATGCTAGAAATCAATCAAGAGTAGTTAACTTAGATGATGACTTCTTTCATTCCATGAATCAGACTCGCTGGTCAGTTCAATTGGGATGCAAAAAAGGCAACAGAAAAGATTGGTTTTGGATGATCTGTTGCTCTGAAAAGTTTTATGCATCTAAGTATGGATGCATAAAACTTTTCAGCTTTTTATGAGTCTGAAAATTACTCAATAAACAATACCGGTAATGACTGTCCTTTAGAGGAACTTATGGGAGATGTTAATAAAATTGATGAAATTTTTGTTGGTGAATAAATTTAAATAGACTAATGTATTGGCAATTCTTTAACTAATATCATTATGCATTCATATATTTTGTTGATTTACCATTTGTATTTATAGTTTACTATTAAACAAACATTTTTCAAAATTACATAATAAAAACATTTAAACATAAAAAAATATTTTATATCCAGTATTTTTACAGTGTTGTCTATGAGAAAACAAATTTTATCATTTCTGTTAGGAAGCTCAAATTATCTTTAAGGTTTTTTTCTTTGAAATCACAATCAGGGTTTAGCTGTGGTTATTTTCATGATGTTATCATGTCTTAAATCAACGAAAAGTGAAGCCCTTACTAATAGTGGTTTGTGAAATATTGAATAAACAGTAGTGGATAATTTGAGAATAATCATTTACAATATATAATGATTATATCAATCACAAATTGCTCCAAAAGTTGTCAAAAAGTTATGAAAGTATTTTTGTACTTGTCTTAGACCAAAATTATGTTAAAACAGATACATTTTTTTTTTGTCATTAATTAGCAGCACTTTTCATGCTTTGTCTGACTAAATTTAACAACTATGTACTATTATTGTAATTGTTCTTGTTTTACTATTATTATCATTGTCGTTGTTATTACTATTGTTACTGTTATTGTTATTATTGTTATTATTAATTCTTATTATTGTTAACTCTTATCATTATTATCATTCTTGATATTACTATATTTATTAACTTTGTTTATGTTTACCATTATTGTTTTGATGTAACAATTATTACTTTTGTTATTATAATTGTCATTATTTTTAATATTTTTATTGTTTTATCATTATTTTGTTATTGTTGTTATTGCTATTATTGTTATTAATTTTACTATTATAATTTTTATTATTATTGTTGTTGTTATTATTATCATTATTATTGTGGTTGTTGCTGTTGTTGTTATTATTATTGTTATTATTATTATTATTGTTGTTGTTATTATTATTGTTATTATTATTATGAAACATTTCAATTGTTTTTTTGTTTTTTTATTATTTTTTTTGTTGTTATTATATTTGTTAATTTCGTTATTGCTATTTTTGCTGCTTTTTTTTTTTTTTTTATTAGTTTTATTATTTTTGTTATTTTATTGATTTTTATTATTATTATTATTATTATTATTATTATTATTATTATTATTATCATTATTATTATTGTTATTATCAACATTATTATTATTACCATTTCTTTTGTTATTATTATTGTTATTATTATATTGTTATTTTCATTGTTTTTCTTAATAGGGTCATTCCATGCCAAGTGGTGCAAAGGTCCCTTATGGACCATCTCAGATTTTATTGAAATTTTTTGATTTTGTACATATATATGTTAAAAGCATGTTTTGAAAATTTTAGATCAATATGATTCTTGAGAAAACGCTATTTAAGTAGTGGGCTAATTTGCATAAAATTTCACTCTACAAGAAAAAAGGGTTTTTTCATCATTTTTAACAGCCAATAACTTTTGAACAAGTTAGTTTTATACTTCAATTATTATAAGATAGCAAGTGTGCTGTGGATACTTTGAAAAAAGAAAAAAATATTATTTCTGGCATCTTAACTTTTTCCATAATGGCGGGCTAAAGTTGATTTTTTTGTTTTAAGAATAAGTTTTTTTGTGATTTTAAAGACCTTAATCTTAAAAACTAGTTACAAAGTTAATACAAATCAAATTGCCTGCTGATCTACATGTGGTGCATAAACATTTTTAAAAAAATCAGTTGATTAAAGAGCTGCATTCAAAAGTTATAGGTCTCCAAAATGAGTCAGATCGAGATTTTCGTAAAATTGATCTGTGATGCAAAGCATCTGTTACCTAAGATGGCACTTTTTTTTTTATATAAAATTTTTTATACGCATCAACTAAAGACTGTTAATTAATAAAAACCAAAAAAATTAATGGGCGCTTATTTATAACCCCCAAAAGGTAGTCTCTAAAAGTCAGGTAAATTTTCCATAAAAAATTATTACTTTTTAAAAGTTTAGTTATTGTTTCATTTAATTCTATATTACTAGTATGTCAATCTAAAAAGTACTAATAAAACCAAATAAATTGTTGTATTTTAGAACTAATTAATAATAAGTAATATGCCTGAGCTTTCTACTTGCTGTATTGGTAAAGCATTAAATGAACAGTGCTATCTATCTAATAAAAGTAAACGCTACCAAGAACTGTCTAAACTAAACCAAGAGCTTATTTCTTTGAGAAGCAAAATAAATCCCATAGATTTTATTTGTAGCTATCACGAGAAAGTTTACTTGTCGAGGTATGAGAATGAACATCGCAGGTATTGTTGTAATCCGTAGAACAAGCACGCAAAAAATGTGAAAAGTAAGTTTCAATATTTAATATCTTAATTTAATAAAAATACCTTAATAACACTAAATAAATAAAAAAAAAATAAATTTAATAATTATTTCCGTTATTTTTTAGATTCTCTTAGAGTTATCAGTCTTTCATATGCCAAAGATTTTGGTTTAATACCTGGTCAAAAAATTTGCACTAGTTGCAGAAAAGTTCTGAATTGCAAACATAATACAAAAGAAATTGAACTCCAAGAAAAAGAAATTTATGTTGACAACCATACATTAAAAGAAGATCTTAATTCAAGTATTGCAAGTTTTGGATGCTCACCTCTAAAACTTGTTTCAAAAAAAGATAAAGTTGCATATGGAAAGCGTAAAATTGATAGCATAAGAGCTCATACACAAAAGACTGTTGCCAATGTGCTAGGTATAGAAATAGCTGCACTTTGTGAAATTGAATCACCCTCAAAAAAATGTTTGAAAAAAACAAACACAGATTTAGACAATATTATGACTAAAATTAAGTCAAAATTTGAAAAAACATTGTCAAATTCTGAAAAAATCACACTTCTTACACTCACTCCAGACAGTTGGTCAATAAAGAAAACTCAGAAGTTTTTTTTTACTTCAAAAAGATCTGTAGTACAAGCCAGAAAATTAAGTAAAAAAAGTGGAATACTATCAAAACCTTCTCCAAAATCGGGTAGAAAACTAAGCGAAGATGTAATTACAGAGGTTGTTCATTTCTACGAATGCGATGAATATTCAAGGGTTTGTCCAGGAAAAAAAGAGTTTGTTTCAGTTAAAGTAGATAGTAAAAAGCAACATATCCAAAAGCGCCTTCTACTAGTCAACATGAAAGAGCTACATATTGAGTTTAAAAAGAAATATAATTATCTTAAAGTTGGATTTTCAAAATTTTGTGAGCTAAGGCCCAAGTGGTGCATTCCTGTGGGTGGTGCTTCTGGTCTGCATGCAGTTTGTGTTTGCCAGTACCATCAAAATGTAAAGCTCCTTGTACAGAAAATTCCTGGAATTTCTGATTACAAAATCTTATTAAAATTAATGGTTTGTAGCATTGAAAATAGAGATTGTATGCTGCATAGCTGCGATAAATGTCCTGCTAAAAAGGTTTTGTTAGACTACATTGACACTTTGTTTACAGAAAAAGAAATTAATGAAGTTGACTTTTATCAATGGCAAAAATCAAATTACCAATGTACTTTAGTACCAGCAACTCTACCTTTAGATGAATTTATTGAAAAGGTTTATGAACAGTTAGATAGTTTACGAGTGCATCATTTTATATCAAAAAGTCAAGCCACTTACTACCAACATTTGAAAACTAATTTAAAAGAAAATCAAGCTTTGGTTCTTCTTGACTTTGCAGAAAACTATAGTTTTCTAATACAGGATGCAGTGCAAGGTTTTCACTGGAATAACAGCCAAGCAACTGTGCACCCCTTTGTTGCGTATTTTATAAAAGATGGAAAACTTGATAGTCAAAGTTATTGTGTTATATCAGATCATCTGAAACATGGAACAGATGCTGTTCATTGCTTTATCGGTAATGTTATTGATAAACTTAAACAATTACAAACATTTGAACACATTATCTATTTTAGTGATGGAGCTGCATCACAATATAAAAATTACAAAAATCTTATCAACTTATGCTACCATAAACACGATTTTGACATGACTGCAGAGTGGCACTTTTTTGCAACATCGCATGGTAAAAGCCCTTGTGATGGTGTTGGTGGAACATTGAAACGTCTTGTTGCACGAGCCAGTCTACAATCACTAAACGATCCTATTGACACACCAAGCAAAATGTACAGCTGGTGTGTTCAACACGTCAAAGGAATATCTTTTTTTTTTGTTGACAAAGTTTCAATAGAAACACATACTACAAACTTCAATTTGGAAGAGAGATATCGTTCTTGTTCGACAATACCTGGGACACGAAACCACCACAGTTTTATCCCAATGTCACTTACCTCAATAAAAATAAGAAGAGTCTCATTTGATATTATTTGCACTAATGTGGATTTTTCTACTTGCAGAATTTAGAATTCAGAAGATTTTATAGTATTGACTTAAAAGAAATCAATGAGATTATTTTATTATTTGAGAAATTTAACTTTTTGTAAATTTTATTATTTTTGTTTATTTTCTTAAAAACACTTTGTTTGTTTTTCATTAAAAAAATTATTGTATTATAAAGAGGGGAGGGGACAGAGGGGAGGGGACTTTATCTATTGGGATTTAAAAGTTCTTTATCTAAAGGGATTAAAAGGCTTTAAGCATTGATATTTTTTAATTGATATTTCATAATAAATAACATTATATAATTCAATGCATTTATTTATTATGTCAATTTCAGAATTTTATGGAAAATTTACCTGACTTTTAGAGACTACCTTTTGGGGGTTATAAATAAGCGCCCATTAATTTTTTTGGTTTTTATTAATTAACAGTCTTTAATTGATGCGTATAAAAAATTTTATATAAAAAAAAAAGTGCCATCTTAGGTAACAGATGCTTTGCATCACAGATCAATTTTACGAAAATCTCGATCTGACTCATTTTGGAGACCTATAACTTTTGAATGCAGCTCTTTAATCAACTGATTTTTTTAAAAATGTTTATGCACCACATGTAGATCAGCAGGCAATTTGATTTGTATTAACTTTGTAACTAGTTTTTAAGATTAAGGTCTTTAAAATCACAAAAAAACTTATTCTTAAAACAAAAAAATCAACTTTAGCCCGCCATTATGGAAAAAGTTAAGATGCCAGAAATAATATTTTTTTCTTTTTTCAAAGTATCCACAGCACACTTGCTATCTTATAATAATTGAAGTATAAAACTAACTTGTTCAAAAGTTATTGGCTGTTAAAAATGATGAAAAAACCCTTTTTTCTTGTAGAGTGAAATTTTATGCAAATTAGCCCACTACTTAAATAGCGTTTTCTCAAGAATCATATTGATCTAAAATTTTCAAAACATGCTTTTAACATATATATGTACAAAATCAAAAAATTTCAATAAAATCTGAGATGGTCCATGAGGGACCTCATTAAAATTTGCACCACTTGGCATGGAATGACCCAATATATCTTTTTATTATCATCATTATTTAAACTAATTTTTAATTTTTCTGTAATTATTCTTAATAATGTTAGTATTATTTATTACTATTAATGTTAGTATTTTTGTCATTTTTTGTTTTAGTTATTACTGTTCTTTTTATTATTTTATTTATTTTTATTCTTATTAACTTTTTTGTTATTATTTTTATTACTATTGTTTTTTTTATTACTTTTAACATTATTATTATTTATTACTAGAATTATTATTATTTTTTAATCATCATTTTTATTGTTATAGTTTATATAATTGCTTTTGGTTATATGATTTTTAAATAGTTATCTTTTTTATATTATTCTTGTTATTATTTTTACAATTGTTTTTGTCATTCTTATTGTTATTACTTTTATTTTTATTATATTTATCTGTTTTTTTTGTTTTTTTTAATTTTTGTGTCATTATTATTGTTTTTATTATGGTTATCATTTGTAAAAGTATTATTGTTTTTATTGTTGTTGTTATTAATATTATTGTTCTTTTTTCTTTTTTCTTTTATTGTTATTATTTATGTTATTGTTATTATCATTTTTTTTTATTACTATTACTATTATTAATATTTTTCTTACTATTACTATTATTATTAATTTTTTTAAATTATTATTACTATTTTGTTATTATTAATATTATTATTATTTTTTTTTTATTACTAGTTTGATAATTATTGTTGTTATTGTTATCATTAACAGTAATTATAAAAATTAATTTTTTATTCTTTTCTTTTTTTATCTTCATTGTTATTACTCTTATTTATTATTATTTTTATTAATATTATTAGTGTTATTATTATTATTATTTTTGATATCATTTTTATTATTACTGTTATAATTTTTTTTAATTTTTATTGTTCTGTTTTTGTTTTTGTTATTGCTATTGTTATTATTTTTCTATTTTTAATATTATTTTCATTACTTTTTGTATTTTTATTGTTACTTTCATTAATATATTTATATCTATTATTACAATCTTTTCATATATCACTAAAACAATAAGGAAATATTTTAAAACCGCGGACCATGAATGAAAGAAAATAAATCGCTATAAGCGAAGAAGGCGGGGAAACAAAGAGGACTACTGATGGTGCCCTTTACCACCACTGCCACCTTAGTTTCTGTATGATAAGTTAGTGGATTTTTTATTTTAATCTTCGGATTAAGAGAGCAACCAAAAACGTAAGAATGAGGCAAAAATGGTATAATTATTTTTTAGCGCAGGCTTATGAAATCATTAAATAATTATAAAAAGGATTTTCACAAGTTTGAAAATCAGACAAAAGTTTACTCACTTTTCCCTCTTCTCTTTCCTCCTCTTTCGCTTCGTTTTATTTGAGAATCCTGAAAGAAGATGGAAAACATTTTGTTTTAAATAATTCTAGGAATTTATATAATTTATATAGCAAAATTGATTGGCTGATATGAAAAAGCTAAAATTTGATTCCATGACAAAATCTTACTATATGTGAATATTAAGTGAATTTATGATCTAAATAAATAATGCGAGTATCTATTCGAGGAGATGATTCTTAGAAATCGATTATTATTAATGATTTCTTTTTTTTTTTTTTCGCTCTTAACTCATTAATTAATAAAACCAATTGTAAATATTGCATTTGTAGTGAAATGAAAGATGGTTTTAGTTTAAGTTTACTAATTTTTAAAATCATCTGCGTGGCATGTCAAAAAGACATCAAGAGGGTACAAATATTAACGATTCGTTAGTTACATTTTCTGGGAAATAGTTACAACCAACGTAGAAGTATCGAAAGGCTTTAGCATAAGTATTCAATCGGTTCTCAGAATCCGCTTTAATCACAAAGACTATATTTTAAAAATCTTTTGGGAAATTGTGCAAAACAAACTACTTATGGCCACACCGATTCACTAATGATTTCCATGCATAAAAGCTATTGAAAACATTATGAACCACTTAAAGTAGGAGACGTAATGCAGTGACTAGATGCAGCTTCTTTAAACCCCTTTAAAAACGTCGTCGCTCAAAAGGTTTTAAATATACACGTTGAATTCATTGGCTCTAAGCAACTTTCGATTTTTGAAAATATGTTTTTACGCATTTCGGCAGCAGGGTATATTCCCAGTGGGCATGCATCGTCCGCACGACGTCCCACGGACGATGCATGCCCATTGGGTTAAAGGGTAATGCAAAGATAGGCTTTGAAAACGAGTTTGAAATCTATAAATACTCTGATGTTGTTTATACATCGGTATCAACATCGGTATATAACCTAACTTCAGTAACAAGTCCAAGTAAATATTCGTAATGAGATTGAGTCGGATTTCAGTAAATACCTGAATAGGAAGAAGCTAACGCCATTTGTTACTATCCATTGAGCTCTCTCAATGTTTTTACCGAAAAAAGGTTCATTTTTTTGGATAAAATAACCGTTCCATACGTTTATATTTGCTTTCTTTGTAATCATTAAAATTAGGCGATAACAATAGTTTAGCGGCTATCTGATGAATTCTGCTAAATACGGTGTTTTTTGCAATGTAGAGCAGCGAAATAGTAGGGCATATAGACCATTACGTAATTTCAGATGAATTACAGACAGATAGTTCGAGCGTTTGTTAACAAATCCATGATGCATACAAAAGTTTTGCAACGGGTTGCCTATGCTCCATTAAAAGTAACATTAAGTGGTTTTTGATCCGCAAAGAATTCTATTGGTGGTCCTTTAAAAAATATTATGAAGTTGATAAGACACTCAAAGAATTGACTATCATCATTATTTACATTTGTGACAACTTTTATACCACTTGGTATTGGAAAAAATTTACGCCCACTGAATGGCACTTTGCGATTCGTAAATCTACGGACTCGACTCTCTTTGCAAGCCATCCTGAGCCATTCTCTTACCAGCTCTGGCGAATCTCCGCATGTTAGCTTCCAGTATTACATTCGCAGTTTTAGCTTTACTACCAACAGGGTCAGCCATCCAGACTAAGTAACCTTTGTCAACATTTTCAGCGTTACTTCAAAGCCATCACCATAAACATTTTTTGAATGAATGCCTTGAACCATTTAATTCCTGTTGTAATTTGTCATTATATGTAACTAATTAAATGCTGTTATAGTAGCACGATTGTTTATGGTTGTTAGATGGCTTGCGATTAGTAAGGGTACCCATACTCGAATTACCACCATTACACTTGGCTATGTGGAAAATGGATGTATCATTAATAGACTTTATTTAGAAGTTTTCATGTATGATTTCAGAAGTTTTTATTAATGCTAAAAATGCTCAATTAAGTTGCAAAGCTAACGAACAGCTTCAGATTGGCATCATTTTACTTCATCGGCCCGATGTCGGTCCGAAAAATAAAATAACTTGTGTACCATCGGAAAACATAATCGGCTTGATGACTGCGAACACACCATAAAGTGACTTGTTCTGTGAACGTTTACAATGCGCAGGCGTAATGATACTGAGCGTGTCGCAAATTGTCCTAAAGACAATTGTCATGAAGTTTTCATAATCAATATTTTGAAATTTTCAGCTGAAGCAAACTTTAGACTTTAGTAAACTTAGTATTTGAGACTTGAGTTCTCAATCAAAGTTTATCTTTACAATAAATTGAAAGGCAAAAATTTTTTAACTATTGAATTTATTTTGTAGACTTACTTTTTAATACCAAAAGCGAAATAAAGCTATTGCTAGAAATTTACAAAACGTGTATTTTGTTATATATATATGTATTATATTATATATATTTATTTAAATAAAAATTTGATTTTATACTAATATATTTATAAAATACATTCAAAATATAGACTAGAAAAAGATATTATATTTTACTATGAAATTAGAGGTTTGAGATTTCATTAAATACCAGTCTAACTCCAGTAAAACTCCCGTGAAATCTACGCGTTCTTGGTTTACGCCTGGATCGTGACGAATACGTGCCTATAAGGATTTTAATTCCGAAAGTGAGACTAGATGTGCCGACTGCGATACCTCATATGAAAAGTTTTTGTCTATTATCGACGTTTGTTACTAAAGCTTTTAAAGTGTTTGGTGAACTGCAAACATTTAATGGTATCTTTAAGTTGTATTCTAATCGTAATTTTTTTTCTGATGCTCTTCAGTGAACTTATGTTTTGTTTATTCAGGGATATCTTCATAATTAATTGAGATTTTTTACTTTTAATACTAATTAACCGATTCATTTTCCATTTACAATCAATCAAAATATTGAAAATAGTAATGCACCAACAAAAAGTAATAACCTAAATAAGATACACATACTAAAAGTGGAACTTTACAAAAATATGTAAGTAACATCAATGAAACAAATTTTTAATAGAGATCAAATATAGGTTAAATAGTTATTATAATGCATTTACATATACATGCACATATACGCATATTCACAAGTAGAAATGATGGAATGACTTTAAGAATAAATTTTAGCCCTTTGGATAAAATTTATTTTTAGGGTGTACAGAATTGTATTCCAAGAAAGGATACACTGGTTTGTAATAGAATTTATTCCATGTTTGATTTTCTGTTTTGGTGTATACTAAAAAAATGGATTAATTTTTTGTTGCTGTTCTCAGTTTAATAAGACATGATTCTTTTGTAAAGTTATAATTCTTCTTGAAATATAATTGTTTCTCCAGAAAAAGTGAAAATAATACTGAGTTTTAAAAGAAAAAAGACTTCTCATTTGGAAAAAATAAGTTTTATTGTCAGTAAATGATAATAATTAATATGACTATTTTTTACAACATGACGTAAAACTTTTTCACATGTCATCAAAAAAATTATATTTTTTCATTTTCTTGTCTAAATAAAATGTTCTTAAATGTATCACTGGAAAAATTATAACAAAGTGTTTATTTTATACAGAGTAAAATTAAAAAAATTCATTGTTCACATACAAAAGGATCAATGAATTGACTAGACAAAAAAATATTTTTGTGGGATTTCCTTTGTTTATTTAAACTGTACTTTATTTTTTGAAAGCTTTGAGACATGTTTCGTCATGCTGACACCAGAATAGCATACCATGCAGTTTTTAAAAACTTGCACAGCTCTTTTTTACTGTGTTGAAGGAAAATTGCTGTAAAACCTCCAATACAAATGGTAAGGTTTATATACACAATTAAAAGGAGGAGGTCTATGGACGAAGGGAGAAAAAAAAAGTAGAAAATATCTTCATATGCAAAGAGCTTTATCAATAGAAATTGGCTGTTGTAGTAAAAATATACAAGGAAGTCACGGAAAGATCACTATTGATAGCAAATTTAGCAGACTAATGTGGAACATGGTATCAGTAGAATTGTGTTCTAACAAAAAGTATAGGAGCATAGTATAGAAGACTTTCCTTACAGAAACATTCCTTGTGTTATTATTATAGTGTTTTTAGACTATTTAATGTTTCTTCAATTTTGGTGAGAAAAAAAGTTCAGTTAACTATTACAGCTTTAGCAAGTAACATTGTTAGGTTCATTTGTGAAATTTAACGTTTTCAGATGTGCACCTTTGTTGGTTTAGTCCTAACTACAAAAGTGCATGGTGAGCATAATCAGTTTTATGATTATCGTAATCTTTGACTAACTACCATTATAGTATTTAAAACAATACTGAATAAAAGCTCTTCTAAATTATAGACTCATAGACCTTCTTGGGTAGTACTCCTCAAGCGACAGGTTTTGAGATAATGGCAAGTGAAATTTTACAATAATAGGAAGATATGTGTCAATGGGAAAAGTCAACAGAGCAACTTTTAATAAGAAATAAATGGTAACCTTTGAACACTATTAGTAAAAGTTAAAAATTTTAGTTGATTAAAGTTATAAATTTTAATTCATGAAAAAAAAAGTTAAATAACAAAAGCAACATTTTACCATAAAAAAGTATTCTTGAATTATTGGAAAAAATCTTGGACTAAATATATTAAATTTTAGCAGCTTGAAACAAAACTATATCAGAAACATAAAAAGCATTACAGTATAAGAGCAATAGTTTTTAATATTGGTCAGATCATTATATTTCAACCTTTGGCCTGTGGGGCACCATTTCTGATTTTGTTGGTTTTTACACATCATCTACATTATGTAAATAGGTTGAATGGTAAAAATAGACAACTTTAAAGCCTTATAACTTTTTTATAACTTTGAACAAGTGACTTATTTTTTCTAGAACTGTTTTCTGGATATTTCTGTCTTAAAAATAGTAATTTTTGTTAACATGTATCATATTAAAAAAATACTATAACCTCCTCAACTTTGGAAAAATGCTAAAAAATGGCAAAATGAAGTTAACCGTAGTATTTTTCTGTTCATCTACAAGTCCTTACTTGTTAGTTTTCTTATTAGCTGCTATTGTCTACAACAAATAGGCAAAATATAAGCAGTTTGTTACATTTTAGAAATCAAATATATCTAAAACTATAAAGTCTACTCCACTAAAAAGTCCCATTTTCAGCCATTTTGGGATAGCTCGTAAACATTCTAACACTTTGTATCGATCTAATACTAACAGCAAACAATACCATCCCGCCTTAAAAAAACTTCAGGGTCCCTTAAGGGCAAACCCTTAAGGGACGCTCATGAAAATGTCCGCGCCAAATTTCAGGGTCCCTTAAGGGCTAGCCCTAAAGCGGCCAAAAAAAAAACCACGCTTTACTACTCATCCTGTATGACTAGTAAAGCGTGGTTGTTTTTTTAAACTAGTAATATTCAATAGTTTAACACAGTTTATTTAAAAATATTTATATAAATCATCATTACATATCTTTATTTATAAAAGTGTTTTCTAAGTCTTTTGCTTTTTTTGTCGAGGATCTTTGTTTTCACTGTCGTCTTCGTTTTCACTGTCGTCATTATTTCCTTCATATCCGTCGTCTTTACTCTCTTCCTCAATCGAAACTTCAAGTGTCTTTTTCTTACAGCGCTGCAGACGACCACCAGAGCGATCCTGGCGTTATTAAAAAATCGTGCTACTTTCAGTTCTATCTTTTTAGACGTGGTGCCAGGGAAAATGTCAACAGTTGAAACTATAAACATTTAAAAAAGTACTTATAAAAAAAAGAGAAAAAATATGTAAATAAATAGTCATTTAAATCTATAATTATATAACCAATTACTATAGTTACGCCTAAATATATGGATTCACATGTATTAGAGATTCACATGTATTAGAGATTGTATTGTTTGATATAGCTGCATTAACAATATAAATTATATCTACATATAAAAAGATATTAATAGATTTACTTTATTTTACTGTTAAGCCAAACACCACAAGTCAAACTGTTGACTCACAGTCAAACAGATTCATATTTGTACAAATGTTCACAGTAGATGTAGATTACACTGATTTTCTTACGCTGATTTTCCAGGCTATCAAAAACTTCAGCTTCCCATGTGTTCCAAGCCTATTGATCTTTTGCTGTAAGTCATGCGCCAGCAATTTGTTTGAAATTGTTCATAGACAGTCAACCCTCCTTCACTCTTCATCAATGCTAACTAAAAAAGATCAGTTAACAACTTAAATATATTACACCATCATTCACACTATGTTCCCTTGTCAAGAGCAACATATTATGGCTATTCTTACATAATCAGAAATTGATAAAAACTTACCATACTATTTGGGTGCTTTTCAATCTCAGAATATTGCTGCAGAGAAGTAAAGATAGGAAATTATGTATGACAGACATTCTGATCAACAAGATCACTAGCAACACATGCCTCCAATCTTCCCTGTCTTTGCTCAAGATTGGTCAACTTATATTCAGTTCACGAAGAATGAACATATTCATAAGAAACTGTCCTGTTATGATAACCATAACAAACAATATACTACATATTTATACTTAAAATATTATACTACTGCCATTCATTTCATATGCCAAAACATTTTATAGAATAATTTCTTACCCCTAGTAATACAAAACATTCAAACCTTGTGCACTAAATGGTTCAACTTTAAGTCAGCTGCAACCCCAAGCATACTACCATGTATACGCAGTAAACTTGAATCAGAAGAATCATGGAGACTTAACTAAAGTCACAACAAATATTATTTTCAATAGTTTATATAACTTTAGTAATTTATAATTACCCTTTGAAAAATAAAGTCTAAAGCAGTTTTGTACCATTATAAAACTAATACTTAACTGACATAAAAATATATTTCTAATTTAATTTAATAAAATGGATATGTACACCAATACATATTTTACATGTATTCCTTGGTCCATATGTACTCCTACATGTGGACCTTGAGATTCATATCAAATCTCATTATTATTTATATCCTAGGGTTTTAGAGCATGGTGGCCTTATATACCAAGATATAAATAGTATTACTATAAATGCAGTAAAGATTAAGAGAAAACCTATACATGAACAATAAATAGTTTACAGCATACAACTGACTGTATATCTGACCGTGGAATGCTTGAAACCTATATGAAATCATTAAAAAATTAAAAAACAAAATCAAACTTTTGTGTACCTAAAATACATAACTAGATCCCAATTTTCAAAAACTTAAAATTGGCTGGGCAATACAGGTAATTGAAAACTGAAAACCTTTAAAAAAAAAAAGAAAAAGCGTAGCAACAACACTTTCATATAAAAACAAATAATTCATCTCATCACGATAAACAGCAGAAAAGTAACTTTAACTTACATCAGATAAATTAAGAGATGTACTTATACAATCAGGCTAGAACTAAATAAAAATCATATTATTAAATGATATTTACTTTAACAATGATATTTAGCAACTGATAACATACATTTATGCATGATTAAAATCACATTAAAGAAATTTGATAATGTTAATAACTTACATGTGGGAATGGAGATCGAGACTTTCAAAGTTTGTTTTCACTCAAATTCAAAAAGAAATAACAGCTTTACATGAAGAGATAAAAAATGACACTTGGATTCTTCTTTACTTTGATGACTTTCTCTTAATGAAACTTTACCTGAAAAAAACAATTTTTTTAAAAATAGGCCTTTTAGCACTGTAAGGTACAGCGGTGTATGAGTTTGTTCAATTAGTTTGACTAATTACTCTTAGTAAAAAAACTGACAGCAATCTTTTTTGTAGCATGTGTTTGATGAATATTAGTCTCATAAATTAACAATTTAGATTAAACATAGGAAATCCTAATTTACATTCATTGCTTTTGTGCTCCATTTATACATATAATCCAGTCGCACCATCAAAAATAGTAGGCACACTTCTATCAAAGTTATCTTCACCAATTTTAATATTCTCCTCCTCTACAACAGGCTCACCCTGCGTCATATAATTGGGAGATTCTCCTAAAATGAATATATTTGACCAAAAATATTTTTAAAAAAAGTTACAAAAGTTTAGATAAAAAAAGGCAGTCAGATATTTGTCTGATAGTCTGTAAATAGGATGAGATAAAAGCAACAATGTACTATAATTACTTTATAACATTACTTTGATATTTTTAAATTATCAAGATTATTAGCTACCAATTTATATTGCTGTATTACCTTTTCATCTTGAGACAAAAATATCAAGTTGACTACGACGTTTTCTTCTTTCAGTTCTTGAAGCCATTTTTAAATTATACAACAAATATTTTGTTGCTATTATAGGATTATATCTTTATTATATTAAATAACTCATTAAAAATAGTTTAAATAAAAATTGATCATCATGATTAATGTCGATCAATACTTAGAACTATATGAATGGACAAAAATCTTTGAAGCAAATCTATTTTCTAACCATGTAGCTTTCTCGTAGCGAACACAACGGTTCAATTCTACATTTCCTCTTATACTAAAAAACTCTTTTGCATACAACTTATACTTATAAAAATCCGTAAGAATATCATAAAAATACTATCATAAAAAAAGCCACTCAAACTATATTTACAATTTTTTAAGGAAACAATGTCAATATACGCTTTACGGAGTTTCTTTCTGAATGGTTCAAAATTGTTCTGTTAAATCGTTTTTTTCCGAGTTTTAAAATTCCAGAAAATTAGAGCCGATTTCGGGCTAGCCTGAGTTTAGCCCTAAGCCACCACTTATTAGGATCTGCCCTAAACACACCCTAATTTTAAAAAATCATCAAAAATATACTAATTTTGTGCTGAAAAGAAATGTAAGCTAATTATTTTTTAGTTTTGATAAAAAATTGTTTGAGAGAATTCGCCCTTAGAATACCCTGAACCACAAAGGGACCCTTAAGGGGCCCTTAAGTCATTTTAAGGCGGGATTAGACCTAACTATATCAAAATGTAAACATTAACTTGTCATGTTCACAACAAAAATGGAAGCATTTTTTGATAACCAATTTTGAATTATCAGGGTTGTATAATGTTATTGGAAATCAGTGTTTTACAAAATTTTATATAGTTTGCTGTAAAAGCCTAGCGCAGCATTGTTATTTTTGTCAAAAACAAAATTAGCATTTTTTCAAAATTTTCGTATATTCCCTTAACAAGGATAATACGTAATAATGTAGATGATAACTGAAAACAAAACAAAAAATTGTTTAATAAGATAAGAGTAAAACCCTCTTGAGCTCAGGCTCAAGAAATTTGGAATACACATGAAATTTGGCAGTAATGCCACTAACTGTATACCAATGCAAAAATATTGTTATTGGATAAGTAAAATAATTGCCAGATTTTTGTAAACAGCTATCACAAACCTTGTCACCTTTAAGATCAGTTTTCTTTCCAGGAAAGAATTCACCAAAATAATTCAGTAATGCCCAATCATCAATATTGATAACAGTGTTCATTAGTTGTTTTTTTTGTATTAATGGAAGTATCTTCCAGTATGTGAAAAATGGTAAATATACTGCTCATTGATGTTACATGAGCTTTTAAACACCATGATTAAGGTGAGAAATAATGATATGAACAAGTTCTTTTGATAGCAGGAAAATTCTCAAATTATTTAGCAAGTACTAAATGTGTAATAGTAACGGTTTCAGAAATGAAGAGAAATCTGAAAAAGTTTAACATGAATCATAACTCTTTTTCCAAATATGAATTTAGTAAGGTCTTGTTTTAACATCTTTTTCTATAAACCTTACAAATTTCTATAAAATTTACAGTTTTCTTTAAAAAAAAAATTTATAGCAAAACACACAATATTATAACTTTTAAATTGGAATTGACTTTTTATAACTAAACATAATTCATAATAATAACTCACTTTTATTCTTTTTGAGTAAAAGTCCATTATGATATAGGATACAAGAAATCATTGTTTGAAAAAAAACCCATAACCCCAATGTAGATATACTTTGACAATCAAATGCTACATACCAGATGTTTTTAAATTTTTCTTTAGAAACTAAAAACAAGTCTCTCAGCATCAAAATTTGATTTCCTATTTTGAAGGGATAGTTATAAATAAGTCTTTTCACTGTATCCTATTCCATCGCATGCCCTTTTTTCATGTCCTTACAAAATGCCAATCTGCTTTTAGTCCACAGCACAGTGGTCCGTTTGGGCTGTTTTGCGGACAAATTTATATAACTATTTGAAGGCATGTCAAAATTGCCTCAGATTTATATTATAAAGTTGCGGCCTATGTTTTAACATCAGGGTAGCAATCGTGCAAAAAATGGGGTGCTGATCCGCCCAGGGCGTCACTTTTTTATGGGTGTTAAAAAAAAAAAAAAAATTCTTCTTTCTAGTTTTTAAATTTCCTAACAGCACTACCTCCTTCCTTTACTTGCTTGTATTTTTCATAAAGGAGCGGCGAAAACCATTTTCCAACCCCTGCGATTACTGTGTATGCAGCCTAAATTTTTACGCCGAATCAAACTTTTTAATTATGTAATTTTGTAAACCATAAATAATGATTTGTATTTACAAAATAAAAATATTGTATAGTATTTTATTTATGTTGCGTAGTTATAACTACAACTATTCATGCAAGCTATAGCTTGCATTAAACACAGGAATTAGGTAATGACATTCATCACTGAATTAAAACTTCCTATTTACGAATTCTAGCAATAGTTTATATTGAATTAAAACCCTCAAAAATTAACATTAAAAGCCATATATAACAATTAACAATAAAAACTGTTTAACCACATTTTCGTCGCCAAATGGGTTAAAGCTTTTTAAAATAAAATTATTCAATTCAGAATAAGAACAAACATTAAACACTGAACACGATAAAAACAATTTAGTAAAAGTATATTACTTTGTTTCTGGTAATTTCTCCGTTCAATATGGTTCTCTATACAGAACAAGAAGTTTTTTACTTTTACTTTTAAACTCTAATGCAGATGGAAACAACTTAATATGGGAACAAATATCTCCAAACTCAGATTTTTCACAGAGGCCTCTTATGCTTCAAATGGGAAAAGAATCACGTGAGAATGCACAATCTTTAACCGTTTTTAATGCGGATATAAAAACAATGAAGGAGGAAGGTTTCATTATTATCTTCAACGGACAATATTTGAATATTAAAGTAAACATTGTTGCAGACAGTTTTGACAGAAAAGCATCAAATATATTTCAGGGCCTTGGAGGTGCTTACTGTGATCTTTGTGATTTATCTAAGGAACAATGTGAAGATATATGTACAATTGAACAGGGATTCGTTATAAATAGAGACATCGAAACCATGGAGCAGATATTTTTGGATTTAGTTCAAGAAGACGGCTCTTTAACTAAAAAGTCAAAGGATTATGAAGTTTGCCATGGACAAACAGCAAGTCCAATAGCTGGATCTAACGTAAGGTCTGTACAAGTACTCCATGCATTACTCCGTGGATTTGACCACTTTATGAAAGTTGTGGTTCATTTATCTGCAGGAGTTCACGCATGGACAGAGTCTAAGACAGCCAGTACTACGCACTTCCTTGAAATAGAGAAAAAAAATATACAGGAGTTAATTGGAAAAAAAACAGGTATCAAGTGGGATTTTGCAGATTCATCAGGTCAAGGGGGTAGTACTACAACTGGCAACGTTGCTAGAAATCTTCTTTATAATGAGAAAAATAGAAAACTGATTACTGACTACATTTCAAATAAACATGCCAGAATGTTAGCAGAGCAGTACGGTTTCTTGTTGTCTAATATTATTCGTGCTATGTCATCTAGTCAGAAAATTAACATAAAAAAATATAGAGATATATGTAAGGAGACAAACATTCTTCTTCGACAAGAAATGCCCTGGGTTAGTTTGACACCGACTATTCATAAGTTATTAGGACATACTTGGGAGCTTATTGAGTTAAATAATGATACAGGACTTAAATCATGGAGCGAGGAAGGCATGGAGGCCAACAACAAACAACTTAGAATATTTCGAGAAAAACTATCAAGAAAAACAAATCAGTTGCAGAACTTGGAAGATTGTTTTAAAAGACTCTGGGTGGGCTCTGACCCTTTAGTTACCGAGCAAAGGAACAAAGGTCGATTACAATGCAAATTGTGTAGTGAGATAGGGCATAGTAAAAAAACATGTTTCAAAGTACATGAAAATGACATTGTTAATACTTTGTTTATGTAAAATAAAAAAATTAAACTTGAGCGTTTGCTATTTTTTTAGTCTTTTTAAAAGTTTAGATAAAATAACTTGTGCATTATGCTTAAAGAAACAATTAAACATAGTTTTTATAACCACAAATAACTTAAAAACCGGGTGTTTGGTAAATATATGTGGCATACCAAAACAATGGCAACAGTATGAAGTTTCTAAATAATATATGGTTTAGTATTACCAAATTTCCGGTTTTTGAGATATTTTAGGAAGTATACAAAATTTAAGAGATTTTTTTTTGCAGAAACTGACTTTTGCATTAAATTTTTTTAAAAGAAATGAAATTTTTTTATTAATAACGTTAAAAAAAAAAAAAGGAGTTAATACTTTTATTTTGTTCATTCAATTTTGTGAGAAATGAAATATTTTTTTTAATTTTTGTTTATAAATCTGCTGCATATAATTAAAATTAGAAAATGTATGTGAAAAATCTAACTCTGCGGTGTGAACGTTTTTTTTACATGTTTTTTAAAACTTTGAAAGGTTGTCATTTCTTAACCAGGCATGATAATCACCTCTAGTCTTTTCCCTTTAAGTCGAATTTTATTGTAGTTTCAAAAAATCATAAAAAAATTTTAGTCCAGAAATATAAATTTTTTCATTTTGTCCACCATTTGGACCACTGTGCACAGTCTTTTTACATGAAATCAATGTTTTTTCAAATTAAAAAATACAATTAAAAAAAAGCATACCTATTAAGGTAATGATTATCAACTTTGACTCTAATTTTAAAAACATTTATGCATGGGCTGTAAACAGTTTGGTTATAATTTAAAAAGCGCTTTTATCCTAAATTGGAACAACGCATGCGCGGAAGATAAAACTTGTCAATGGTGGTATTTATAAAGCTTATATTGATTATTAGTTTATTTTTCTCTGAAATTAAAGTTCTAAATAGGGCAACGTTTTCTTTATCAACTGGAGGAAACCCGTTTGTTAAAACTGTTGGATATTCTGCTAAAATAAGTATCTTTATATAAACCCGTTGGTTGTAAATGTTACAAAAGGACAACACTTGATATTAACCGTTTCGCGGCGGTATAGAAACTGCATTAAGTGGATCTAGCTTATCTTTACTGGAGATTTAAAAGTTATAAACAATTCTGTGGTTTACAACCTAAATTTTTTTTGTAAATTATAACAAATATTATTCAAGCTGAAAAATTCCGTTATTCACTCATTATATAAACTAGCGCGATGTACTAAGTTTTGTTTGATTTTTTTCAGTTGAGTTCTTTTTTTCATGTTTACTATCTTTTAATAAATAGACTGTGCTCAATCGTAAATTTAGTAAACTTTAGCGCGCTTATTCTTAAGCATGCAACAGTTAAGATTAGGTCAACAAAGAAATAAAGAATATGTGAAATGATATCCACTGCTTATATATGGACGCCTATTTAGTTTGTTCTTGTAAAGTGTCCATACTAAGTCATTTCATATGGCATTATACAAATAATTGCAGACACAATACTGCCAAGGTGCTTGCTGTTTGTTGATCGTAATAAAGATCAACAGGGATTATTCATACAATGTTGAAGAAGTGAGGAGCGTTCATAGATTGTCTAAAAGAAACTGTACATTGATTATTTGGGTTATTCATTTTGGATATTTTTGGCTCTTTCACAAATTGATCGAATAAAAATACATCTTTCTTTGGTTTTTTAAAAGACGCCCCTTAGCTTATTTTTGGGCTAATAACATTTCATTTTCGACGATATAAAATGGCTGCTGTTCTTGAAAAAAATGTCCTTTGCTGCTGCTGTTGGGATTCAAGGAGCATTAGGGCAATATGCTTTAGAAATGTTAAAAAATGAATGCTGATTGAATTTAAAATAGGGGAACACTTTTTTTATCAACTGGTGGACATCCGTTGGTTGTAACAGTTGGATGTTCTGCTAAAACAAGTATCCTAACAGGTTATAAAACCAACAGAAGGACAAGTTCTAACGTTTTGCGCAGCGGCACAGGAAGTCGTACAAGAACAAATTAAAACTTTCTTTATGAACTGTTTCACACACTTGTTTAATATGCCTTTACACAGAAAAACACAGATGGTTGTGTAAGTAATGTTTAGTTTCTTGTTTTGATAGCAATGACTGACACTTTTGATCAAAAAGATGGTAACTTCTTAAATGTGTATTTTCCACAGAGGCTTATTTTTGGTAGAAGTGCTTCAAGGAACGAACAGAAGAATAACTCAAGGAAATACGCATGGCTAATGTCAATTATTTTGAGAACGCCTAAAGCTGGTGCATGGTGATTTTTGGACAAACTAATTTTGTTAAAGCAACATTAGATTGACTTCCTTGTTTATTTACAACAATTTGCCATTTAACGCTCTTTTAGTTTTATTTGGTTTTAATTTTATTACATAAAATTACATTTTATTTAATTTGCAATTAAATTTGATGTGATTAAATTACACTTAGGCTTAATTCATGTTTTATAGTCAGTGTTAGAAGTGACAGTAATAATTAAACTATTGTAAAGGAGCATGTTGATAGTGGCATTTGTTATTTAATTATTGTGAGTAGGTTTTGTTAAATGTGGCATTTGTAGCCTAATTATTGTTATTATTGTTAATGGTTAGTTTATTGGTGCGTGCTCTCCACAGACCTCTTTTTTATTATATATTCTGTTGGTGGAGCAGCTTAGACACTCTTGTATTTTGTACTAGTTTAAATACACAGTCTCTCCAAAGGATCAATTTTCAATCCTTGAGATTTTACAATAAGATTATAACAGAAATATCGCACAAAAAATTTGTGAAACATTACAATTGATTGAAAAATAATCAGCAAATCTTATTTTACAAATAAAAGAATTATTTATACAAAATTGCTTACGTTTGCAAAAGAATTCATGCACCTGATATTTCTTTAAAGTTTTTTAACTTTAACGCACTCACAAACGTTTACTTAACATTTAAAGTTATCTGTAAACTTTGCATAATAAAATCAATTTATGTAACATGTTCAAAAAATATTGACAAACCAAATCTTTTTATGAAAATTTGTGGTGATAATGTGATAATAAGTCATTTCAACACTCTTACCAGTTGTTAATTAAAGAAAAAGATAGCACATATAACAAGTCTCTTCACAGAGTTTTTGTGATATATTATCAACTAAAGTTTCAGCTCTATTACATTCCAAGAATTCCATTTTACACTGCCTAGTTAATAAAATAACATTTTTCTGGTTTTTGGGCAAAAATCCAATCCAGATTAAAATTTCAAGGTAAAAGTCTTTTAGTTCCATCTCCTGATCTTCTTTACCAAGATACACTTCCAGTATGACTTTATTTTCATTCTTGCATAAGGTTATTGCAGGTTGTAAGATATAACCTTTGTACATTATCCACTTATTAGATATCCAGTTCTTCTTATCTTTGTTTAACTCGATTGTTAGATTGTGCTGATGATAGACTGGTTTCTCATGACCTTTAACACTCGTAATCAGAGGCCCTCTTGCATCTGTGATAAAATCAAACAATATCTTAGTTCCAGTTTCTGGAAACTTTTTCACTGATTCCAGCTTACTTCTAAAAGGGTTAATAGTTTTTAAACATTTCCAAATGCTTTTATGAATATCAGTTTTTTTTTTTAGTGATCTGTTCAATCTCCTACATAATTGATTATTACGCTTTGAAGAAAAAGGATATGCAATTGCCTTAATATACCAGTTTAAAAAACCAGACCACTTGCCCAAGATAGGATTAGTATGAGACAGGCCAGTTGTTAGAAACGGTACATCCATATGTTCATACCGACATACAGCAAGTAGTGCTTCGATATTTTGTTCTGTTTGTCTACTTTCATCGGCTTCTAACCAGTTCAATACAAACGTCATCACACTATTTTCATGATAAGCAAACCCATCGTTAGACTTCAGTAGCATTAACAAGCTTGAGAAGTGAAGCTTGTTAGGTAATTCATCGAATGCTACGCATTCTAGCGGGGTAAATAACTTGGTGAGGTATTGGCTGCAGCAACTAACAAATAAGTTTTTTGATAGAACATATCCGAGAGAACTTTTAAAGAAAGTTAAGCGATCTAACACTGAATTGCATTCATCGATTGTTGCAACGCTGACATATTCAACCATTGCAGATCCTTGTTTAAGAAGTGTATCACACATATATCGATCACCAATTTCTAAAACTTTAAGTAGTTTAGATAGACCAATATTGTTTAGTGAACCAAAGTCGTAAAAAGAATGAATAAGCAACTCCACATATTCGCTTTCACCGGGATTAACATTTAAAATAATTTCATTTTCATTTTTCTCGTTCAATAGTTTTGCAAAGAATTTACTGTTTAAGCACAATACCAACTTGTGAACTGGAAATGAAACTTGCTTATTGCAGCTATAAAAGTTGTTACCTAAATGAAAATTAAAAAAGTTATATAAGTATATATATATATATATATATATATATATATATATATATATATATATATATATATATATATATATATATATATATATCACACTTACATAATGTTAAATATAACAACAATTAATTTATTTTTTAATTTTGAATACAAATAAAAAAAAAAAACTATTCAACAGCTTCAATATCACTGCTTTTCAGAAGCTGTGTCATTTTCCCTTATGTAACCATTGTATTTGGCTTCAGCAGAAGTATTTACAAAATTTATATGTTCCCCTATGTCTTAAACTTTCTTGTGTTTGTGGATAGAAAGTTGGTATAGATAATATGATAAACAGATTTTTCTCCTATTTAAATGTTTGCATTAAATCTGAACGGTTTGTCAAACAGACGTCATTCTTCCCTGAATTCACAAGTCCCAAGTTGACTTGATTACTTTTAGCACTTATGTCATCATATATAGTTTCATTTCAGTGGAATTGAACTTTAAGCAAAAAATATTGACAACCATCTGCTAATTGCTAACAGCTCAACTAGTTTTTTAAGTTAGTAGTTATAATATGTTAAATTAATATTTGAATGTTTAACTTTATTGATGTAAAAAAGTAAACAAACTAAAAATAGTAACCACAAGATTCACCTTCATTATGTTAATACGTTTCGTCTGCTGTGTCCTCGATAATACGCAGCGTTATGTCGCTTAAAAACTCTTTCTTGTAAATGTTGGTGAGGGACACAATAAAGTTATTCTTCATAATGGAAGGATTAAGAACTGTATCACTACTCTGTTTTCGACCAGTTTGTAACAAACTCATTTTTTGATCCTATGAAAGAAATAGCTCATTTATGGTTTGCGTGTTAAGTGATGAACGAATTGTAAAAGTTTTTTTATCTTCGAATAGTTAAACTTTTTATAAGAAACTAGTTAAATACAACTTGGTTTTAAATGGGACAAGAAACATTAATACTAGTTAAAAATTTTTCAAACAACTTAGTTGCTTTAGCTTGTAATAAATATTGTGCAACTTCATTTTGATATACAGAAACTGACATCCAAAGTTATTTTATCAAAAAGGTGAAGAATAAAATGACATTTAGTATTAACATTTGTAAGGTATGAAATTTGCTTACTTTTTGTTTAACACTATTAGTTGTATTTGCTTTCAAACTCTCTGCAGTTTTTGTAACAATTCAATTATTTCTTATTATTATTACTATTATTATTTTTTTGACGCAACTTTTACTTAGTGACACAAATTCGTTTGTGAAAATGAGAAAAACAATTACACATGCAAAACAAATGTTATAAAATTTACAAATCAAAATAGTCAGATTTTTGTTGCAAAACCAGACGTTAGAATCATGGTTTGTCAGTGATGGAGACTTTGGAATTGAAAAGTTCATCGAACAAGATCAGAATGTTGTTTCATCCTCATCATCATGAACGAAACGTAGTCAACCTTTAAAACCATGATCTAACTAAAATAGAGAAATGTTGTACCATTGATAATGAAGTTGTTGATGAAAAATTGATTCTTTAGGCCATTGATCTTTTAGTTCATCAAAGAGAGTAAGGAGATAATTCTTGCTAAAAAATGTGATGTAGAGAAAGAAACGAGCAAATTAATATCAATGAAAGTTGAACTTTTGACAGCAAGTTCGTACTTAATTGCGTCGATTTTGTACTAAGTGTGATATTTGAAAAGGTTCTCACCTACATTACTGGAAACTTGACAATGCAGTTTGTCTGGAACTGGAAATTTGCAATCTCTAGTGCAACAGGAAACATAATAAATGGTACACAAAAATTTTAAGAAGAAATTTTAAATAATTAAAAAAACATCGAACCATTGATGCAAGAAATCAATTAAGAGTAGATCACTTACATGATGACTTTTTTCATTCTATGAATGAATCAGGTGCGCTGGTCAGTTGTATTCGGATGCAAAAAAAAGTCAATAGAAAAAAGTGGCTTTGGGTAGTTCTGACACTCGGAGAAGTTTTATGGTATTCAAAAAGTCTGTAAATTGTTAAATAACCATACCAGTAATGATTCTCCTTTAGAGGAATTTGTTGAAGATGTTAATAAAATTGATGAATATTTTTTGGTGATTAAATTGGAATCGGCTAAAGTATTGTATGTATAATATATCTATAATATGTAATATATATCTTTAACTAATATCATTATGTATTCAATTATTTTTTAAATTTTAAATTTATATTTATAGTTGTACTAATTAAACATACATTTACCAGAATTGCATAATAAAAATGTTTAAGCATATAAAAATATTTTATACCCAGTATTTTTACAGTGTAGTCTATGAGAAAACAAATTTTATCATTAAAAGTTATAAAAAATTATAAAGTTATAAAGTTCAAATTGTCTTCAAGTTTTTTTTTTGAAATCATGGTTTTAGCTGTAATTGTTTTCATGATATCATCATGTCTTTTAATCAAGTATGAAGCCCTTAGTGTTTAGTGAATTGTTGAATTATCAGTAGTTGAACAACAGTAGCGGATAGCTTGAGAATGCTCATTAATAACTTATAACTATTATATCAATCACAAAACACTTTTGATTGATATAATAGTTATAAGTTATTAATGAGCATTTGTCTTGGTCTAAAACTAGAACAAAATATTTTTGTTCTAGTTTTAGACCAAGAATATATTTAAAACACTTGCATTTTTTTGTCAATTTAGGTAATTTTCATGTTATATACTACCTATGATAATTCTAGTTGTAGTGTTGTAGTGTGGTAAATATCTCAGAAAAATTTTAGATCATTTCAATTATTGGTTTAAAAAACATCACTAAAAAACATTATTTTTATTATTTAAAATCAATACATTTGCCATTTTCAACTGAAACAGCAACTCCAATGTTTGAAGCGTAATCACATATTTGGCTTAACACATTAAACCCACACACAATGCCTATTGATGTTTCACTTGTTGAGACTATTAGAAGCATTTTTCATGCTTTGGTTGACTAGATTTTAATAATTATGTACTATTACTAAAATTGTTCTTGTTGCAGTCATTATTATTATCATGATTACTCTTATCATTATTTTTATCATTATAATTATCATTTTATTACTATTGTTATTATTATTATGATTATTACTGTTAATTCTTATTATTATTAATTCTTATTAACTATTATTATTATTATTATTATTATCATTATTATTATTATTATTATTATTATTATTATTATTATTATTATTGATATTAATAATTTAAGTATTAATATTATTTATGCTTACAGTTGTTGTTATTGTTATAACTGTTTTTATTACTTTTATCATTATTATCAAAATTTTTAATTGTAAATTTTTGTGTTAATATTTTTGTTATTGTCATTATTATTTTTGTAACTATTATTACTTATATTATTACTGTTTTGTTATTGTTTCATTATTGTTATTATTATTCTTTTTGTTATTTTATTGATTTTTATTATTACTATTAACTTTAATTGTTCTTTTTATTATTATTATTATTTTTATTACTGTTGTTATTGTTGTTGTTGTTGTTGTTGTTAATGTTATCTTGTTTATTAATATTTATATAATTTTTTATTATTGTTTTCATTATTTTCATTATATTTAAATTATTTTAACTGCTATTGGTATTATTACCATTGTTATTATTGTTATTCTTCTTATTATTTTTAACATAATTTTTTATTATTATTAATAATTTTATTAACTTTTAATTTTTTTGTTATTTTATTTATTGTTATTATTATATTTGTTACTATTACTTTTATTATTTTTGTTGTTTTGTTTTTTTTTAATTAATTCTTTCTAATATTCTTTTTTAATTTAAAATCCACAAATATTAAGTAAAGAAATTGTGTTTTACTGTGATAATTGGTGGACTTTTTATTTTAATCTTCGGATTGAGCACTCAAAAACATTAGAATCAGGCAAAAACTGTTACAATTTGTTTATCGCTGGCTTATGTTATCATTAAACAATTATAAAAAGGATTTTTACAAGTTTGAAAATCAGAAAAACGTTTACTTACTTTTTCCTCTTCTTTTTTCTTCTTCGCTTCGTTTTATTTGAGAATCTTGAAAAAAGTTGAAAAACACTTTGTTTTAAATAATTCTAGGAATTTATATAATTTATATAGCAAAATTGATTGGTTGAAATGAAAAAGTTAAAATTTAATTCCATGACAAAATCTTACTACACGTGAATATCAAGTGAACTTATGATCTAAATAGTTAATACGATATTCTTTTCGAGGAGAAGATTCTTAGAAATCGATTATTATTAATGAATTCCTTATTTTTTCGTTTTTAACTCTTTAATTAATAAAACCAATTGTTCTAAATAATGATTTGTAGTGAAATGAAAGATGGCTTTAGCTAAAAGTTAACCAGTTTTTAAAATCCTTTGCTTAGCACTTCAAAAAAACATCAAGAGTAGACCTCTGGTACGGGAAATACTTAAAACCAACGTAGAAGTATCGAAAGACTTTACCATAAGTGTTCAATTGGTTCTCAGAATCCGGGTGAATGACAAAGACTATTTTTAAACAATCTTTTTAGAAATTTTGCAAAACAAACTACTAATGGCCGCTCATTCATTTATGATGGCCATAGCGGACATTCCATGCATAAAAACATTAACATTTAAAGCATAATGAACCACTTAAAGTACGAGACTTAATGCAGTGACTAGATGCAGCTTATTTTAGCCCCTTTAAATACATCGTGGCTCAAATGGTTTTAAATATCCATGTCAATTTAATTGGCTCTAAGCAACATTCGATTTTTAAATGTAAGTTTTTACGCATTTTGGCAGCAGGGTATGTTAAAGGGTAATACAAAGTTAGGCTTTAAAAACGAGTTTGAAATCTATAAATAATCTGATGTTGTTTATACATCGGTATCAACATCGGTATATAAACCAACTTCAATAACAACTCCATGTAAATCCGTATGATTTCAAACTCAAACTTCTTTTAAACAGGGCAGTGCAAAGTATTAAAATATCATTTAAACATTTGTTTGCATCCCACCCAACAACAAGTCTTCTTAAAGACAAATTGAAGACGTCTTGAAATTAGTCTTAAAGATGTTTTAAACTGGTCTTAAATGAAACACAGTAAGTCGTCTTATCTAAGACGTCTTAAAGTTGCCTTATTTAAGACATCTTAAAGTTGCCTTAAACTGGTCTCAAATGAAACACAGTAAGTCGTCTTATTTAAAACGTCTTAAAGTTGTCTTATTTAACACGTATTAATGACGGCTTAAACTGGTCTCAAATGAAACACAGTAAGTCGTCTTAACTAAAACGTCTTAAAGTTGCCTTACTTAAGTTGTCTTAAAGTTGTCTGAAACTGGTCTCGAATGAAACACAGTAAGTCATCTTCACTAAAACGTTTTAATATCATCTTATTTAACACGTATTAATGACGGCTTAAAAAGACGTGTGTGTGTGTGTGTGTGTGTGTGTGTGTGTGTGTGTGTGTGTGTGTGTATATGTATATATATATTCATATATTGTATTAGAAGGAGACTGGAAGGTGGTGACAGAAAATGGAAAGATGTGAATATATGAACTATCCAAATGCAATAACTGAAAAAAGAGACATGATTTACTATAGAAAATTACTTCACAGCATCCACAAAAAAAGAGTACATGATTATAAAATTTTATTAATATTTTCGTGATGCTGGTGCGTTTTTTTACACACCCTGAATAAATTTATGGACTGTCTTCTCCGACTCCTCTGGATATGTCTTTCGGACAGCCGCTAAAAAGAGAAAATTAATGAAGCAATAATAGGTCAAGAAAATCATTGTTTTTTTGGAAAGCAGCGTTAGAAGACACTTACCAATTACACATTTATAAAGGTGGGTTTCTTAAAAATTTCTCTATCTGCCTCTCTGTCTATCCATGTTGAAATTTATCTTCAGCGAACAATGTAATTTCTAAATTCGATTAGTTTCTCAGAAATCTGTAAAATATGTATTTGTAATAACCTAGCCATAGGCCCTGTGCGGAAATAGTTCAAAACTCTTTTGAATTATTAGTTGGTCTTTTGCATATAGTCAACGCAGAAATCCGGAAACATATATAATACCAGTAGCTATAAGAGGAGACTATATTTTTGATGTTACTTATACGACTGGCAACTAAAATCGTAATCTGTTCGCTTGCAAAGTTCTTGTTCTTCATTAAACTATTTTAAACATCATTACTACTCTTCCTTCCCAAGAACCTTTGATAATGCACCCTTTCACAAGAATAATATTCAGTATGAGTAACAGTCCATTTTAAAAATGATCTTGCTGGAGCATCACAGAGAAAAGTTCTAACTTTAACAGTGTGTTCAACTGATTTTATTGTCAGACCGGATAACTTTAAACCACACAATTCTTGTCATTCTTCCGTAAATAAAGTTGTAATTAAAAACGCAATTAAGGAAGGAATTAAAGCATGAACGTATAAGAGTGGACGTGCAACTTATTACAGTTTAACTTTTTGTATTAGTTTAAACTTTTATAGCATTTGTTTAATAAGACTGTTCATGATAAAGTAACTACGTCACGTGTTGACAAATTACTAAACAAATTACACCAAGATAAAGAAAATAAGTTTTCCACACGAACAGATTTTATCATTTTTTCAAGATGAACATTTGTAAACTTGGGAACTTTTTTCGTGTAAACAAAGTCTGTGAATGATAAAATAGAGCTGTAAGGATAAATTTAAAATGACTAAAAAAAGTATAGCTAAATATAAAAAAGTTTAAATATACTTTTTTATCAAGATCTGATTTCATTCAATTCTTTCGTCCTTCATTCACCAAGCTATTTTATAATTCATTTGATAATGCAAAACCTTTTCAAAAATGATTTAAATTTATAATTATCTTACAAAATGCGGCAGATATTTCATGTTTTCGTTTTTCATATTTCATGTTTTTTCATTTATCATAAAAAGCACATAATAACCCATTAGTTTTTGTCAAATAAAATTGAGGTTATATATAGCTGGTAAATCATATTATGTTAATATTAAATTCTTAGTTATTCTTGGGGTTTGCCATAAATTGTCTTTGCTAAATTCTTTAAAACTGTGACAAATTATTTTTGCTTTTTTGTATTCATTTTATGTATAAGTTATTTAACCATAACTGTATATATTTCTGTTGTTGAACATATATCAGTTTAAGACATCTTTAATACCAATTTCAAGTCGTCTTAAATTTGTCTTTTAGACGACTTGTTGTTGTGTGGGAAACGTCCATGATTGAAGACATCTCAAACTGATGATTCCGAAAGACGTCTTGTTAAGATGTCTTACGAACGTCTTAAACTGGCTGTACCGATAGACGTCTTGTTAAGATAAGTTAAAGACGTCTTAAACTGGTTATTCTGAAAGATATCTTAAGCTGGTTATTCGGACAGACGTCTTAAACTGGTTGTTCCGACAACCGTCTCGTTAAGATGTCTTACGGACGTCTTAAACTGGTTATTCTGACAGATTTCTTGTTAAGATAAGTTAAAGACGTCTTAAACTGGTTATTCTGAAAGACATCTTAAACTGGTTATTCCAAAAGACGTCATAAACTGGTTGTTGCAACAGACGTCTTGTTAAGATGTGTTAAAGACGTCTTAAACTGGTTATTCTGTAAGACGTCTTGTTAAGATGTCTTGCGGGCGTCTTAAACTGGTTGTCGGAAGACGTCTTAATGAGGTGTGGAAAAGCCGTCATAAACACGTCTTTAACTAATTGCAGACGTCTAGATGAGTTAAAGATAAGTTACATAAGTCTTAAAGTCGTCTCATGTTGGGTGGGATATAACATCAAATTTAAAAACTTTATTTCGTTTTTGGTTTTTTAAAAACGACTTTTTAACTTTTCTAACCTTACTATAATAACCAAATTTTTCCACCGAAATTCAACCAAATTTTTGTAATGAGATTAAATGATAGTAAAAATGACTAGGCTGATAGCTTTCAAACTGCTAGTCGGATTTCAGAGAATAACTGAAAAGGAAGAAGCTTATATAATCTATTACTACCCATCAAGCTCTCTCAATGTTTGTACAGAAAAAAGGTTCAGTTTTTTTGGATAAATAAACCGTTCGATACTTTTATATTTACTTTATTTGTAATCATTAACATTAGGCGATAACAGTAGTTTGGGGGCTATCTGATGGATACTGCTAGTGATGGTGTTTTTTGCAATGTAGAGCAGCGAAATAGTAGGGCATATAGACCATTACGTAATTTCAGATGGTTCGAGCGTTTGTTTTTACCAATAGGGTCAACCGTCCAGACAAAGTAATTTTTGTCAACATTTCAAGTGCTAATATAAAGCCATCACCATATACCTTTTTTTTGAATAAATGATGATCTTGAAACATTTAGTTCCTGCTGTAAATTGTCATTATATGTAACTAATTAAAGGCTGTTATAGTAGCACAACTATTTATGGTTGTTAGATGGCTTGAGATTAGTAAAGGTACTCCATACTTGAATTACCACCATTACACTTGGCTAAGTGAATATTGATATATCATTAATAGACTTCATTTAAAAGCTTTCAGGTATGGTTTCAAAAGTTTTTATTGATGCTAAAAATGCTCAATAAAGTTGTAATACCAACGAGCTAATAAATCAGCCATAATAAGATAATATATGTTTTTACTGGTGCACGTAGTCGCGAATATCTTTGTTCGCTTTGTAGTCTATTCTCAGAGTTTTTTATGCAATTTTTCAATTCAGTCTATGAATTTTTAATGAGTAAATTTTATTTTAGATTGATGCAATGCGAATCTCTTTATCTTAAATCTCTAAAAAATTGTAGTTTTTGGCTTAAATATGAAGGTTTCTCTCAACTTTTATTCAAATTGTTTCATTCAAACGTCATCAATTAGTAACCAAACATCATTAAGAAACAGAGATTTCATCAAAACATATAAATACTTGGGAATTACAGTTACTGGGAAGCCGCATCGGAATGAAAACTTTTACAATGTTTCCGCATGACACCACAACTCTCCAAATACAAGAGATTTCATTTTTATCTCAACCCTTCAAATATAATGTTAAAATGTATTTTGTAATATTCGTAAACCTTTCTGTTTTTTAATAAAATACTGATAAATAAAATCAAGGGTTTACCAATATTTCCCACGCAGACAAAATGAAAATGAGTTTTGAGAAAGTTGAAGTTTTTTGCGTATTTTATTTCTTCTTGTTTCCTTTATATTTGACTGCAGTTAATTTCTTGAAAAATTCAGATCCAAATCGCCTGTATTAACTGGTAAACAGATGGCGTGTTCCTGATTGGTTGGTAGTCCAAGAAAAACATTACAAATTGGTAGAACGCTTCAATCATTCTGCTTTGTCAACATCTTGAAGAAGATTGTTATTCAGTTCAGGGAAAATTGAACAACACTTGTTCAGCGCTTGAACTATAATATCAACCTTTATATCGATCTATTCAGATCTTCAGGGTAAAATGTCAGAGACTTCAAGAGTTAAGAATTCCCAAATAATTGAAATAATTTTTAAATAATGATAAAACTCATATTATAAAAGTTGTTATTGAATGTCCAGATCTAATTGATGAAGTTTTGAAATGTCTAAGTTATGACCTTTATTCATGTTATGGTTCAATAATCAACTTGGTGATCACTAAAATCTACTATCTTCAAAAAATATTGGATGAAGATGCCTAAACAATTGTACTTAAAAAGCGTTATGGCAACAATCCTATCAAACAGATTTTTAAAAAAATGTTCTTTTACAGAGGCAAAGTGTTTTTGGAAACAGGCGAGTTTTAAAGTATTGCCATTTTAATCACAGAGGCAAAATTTTTGTATATCAACTTTTTCTTTGTGCAACTCCGAAAATAAAGAACCGTAAATTAAAAGACTTGGTAGTTCAAAAAGAACATTACACTTTTAGCTTGTCTACTTTGCATGCGTTGATTCGCTTTTTTTTAATGGTTGTTACACTTTAGCCTTCATTTAAATGTAAAAAAGTGGCAATTTAAAAGCGAAGAAAATAAATCTACAGTGTAACAACGTTCAGAAGAAATCAAGCAAAAATTTCATTAGATAAATAGCCTTTTTTCTTTAAATAGCCTTTTCTTTTTACCATTTCTGTTTTATTGTTAATTTAATATATTGGATAAATGTTACTCAAACTGTTTAATGTAAAAACATAGCTAACCTTAATACTGTAATAATATGTGCAAATATAAATGAAATTTACATTATTTACATCATACTACATCCAAACTTTTTACTGTAGTATTTACTACTGTAAGAATTAGGATGTAGCAAATGCAATTATTCAGGCGCGGTTCCAGGAATTTGTAACTGTGTGGCCAAATTTTATTTTCACGGTTTAAATTTCGATAAAAGATCGATATTTTAATATTTTTCACAGCATTTATTGATTGAATAAAACGTCGGTAACTTATAATAAGAACCATTGTAGCCATGGCAGGAATCTCTATAGCCAAAATTCTTAAATTACGGCAGACAAATTTAAATTTTTAGGGATATTCCTTTTACCCCTTAGATCCGCGCCTGTAATTAACACACATTTATACATCCGTACATCCATAACTCCTCACATCTACACTTCCATACATCCATACATCTGTACATCCATACATCCCTACATAGGGGAGATGGGGGCTCATTGATCGCCTTAGCAATGTTTTGAAAATTGCGCAGAACCAGAAAAAGATGTAAAAACTTTTTAACTACGAAACACATGTAGAACTATCTGGCTTTTGGAATATTTAAATATTTTGATTTAAGAAAATGATAAACATGAATAATTTTAACTTTTAAACAACCCTCTCAAAAGATCAATGTACCCCAAACTATGGGCCACTATGATCTTGGGGCACATTGATCTTATATGCGTAATATTATCTAAACGTTTAACACTTCTATAACTAAATCTTGTAAATAATTTTGTCAAAGGGTAATATTGTATAACATATAATACATCTAAATTTTTTAATTATTTTTTAAATATAGCAGTTAAACCCACTAGTCTAATTTTTAATTAAAAAATGTATAAATCACAGCAGCTATAAGCTACCCGCTTTATATACGTTTAAAACTTTACAACAACTTGAAATTTATAAGAACTGAAATATAAAGACTGAAATAAGAATACAACTTTTAAGTTTACAAAACTTGTTAAAAGTACAATATTTTGATTAAGAATATTTTATCATTTGTGAAAGTCAAGTTGTGAAGCAGCTTTTGGTTTACATTGTTTTTTATTCCTAAGCAAGTAATTCTTAGTTTCTTTCTTATCTTTTGTGGAGACTTTTTGTTGATTTTTGGTTTGCTTCAAAATTTTCTTTTCTTTTGACAAACGAATTTCATTTCTGACAGGAGTATCAGTCAAGATCCTTGTTTTTAACTGCCTACTTTTAACATTTTTTTTTCTGGCAGATGCTTTTGGGTAAGGTTTTAAAACCTCAGGTGAGATTATAGAAGCAACACTTGTTGACACTGTTTAAAATACTTGTTTCAATATTTACTATAGTTATTTCAGACTCTATGTGATTAACATGTGCTGGTATCATTTCAGATTCCATGTTGTTGACAGGAGTGATAGTAACTGTATCTGGAGCAGCTCTATCTGTAACTGATGATGGTAAATATTCGTCATCTTTGAAAATTTCAGAATTGAATGGCTCAATGCCAGCTACTCTAAATCCTGTCTGTATATTAGATGGTGAGAAAGCTTTTGTATACGGTTCTCGAACTATTGAAACAATATCATAAATGGTCATTGGTCTTGGGTTTGAAACCATCCAATTATCACATGCAGAATTGTAAAACCTTTTCAATGGTCCAAAAACAGTTCTATCTAATGGCTGCAATTTATGGCTGCAATGGGGAGGAAAACTTATCATTGTAATTCCGTGTTGAATTGCAAGCTCCAAGCCTTTAACAGAAATATGACTTTCATGACTGTCGAGAAGTAACAAAACTGGAGATTCCTGAGAACAGTTTGAATATTTAACAAAATGTTTAATCCATTCTATGAAAATTTCTGAGTTCATCCAACCAGAAGGATTTGCAAATCCCACACATCCAGGAGGTCCTTCCTTAATCATGTAATCATGAAACTTTACCCTAGGAAAAATAAATAATGGAGGAATGGAATTTCCAATAGCATTAGAGGCACAACATGCAGTTACCAATGTTCCTCGTTCTGCAGATGTGGTTCTTCCAACTTGTTTGCTTCCTCTACCAGCTAAAACCTTTACCGGCTTTTGAACGGTTGTTAAACCAGTTTCATCAACATTATATATACAGTTAGGATTATATTTATATCGATTTCTTACCGTTTTAAGATTTTGAAAAAACTCTCTTACAGTGTGTTTGTTAAAAGCTGTTGATCGAGCGAAGCTCGTTGCTTCAGGTGTTCGTAGAGACAACTCTGGTTGTCTTTTCATAAAACCTTGCAACCAATCAATGCCTGCAATTTTATTTTTGATCCATGATGATGGGCATATCTTATTGTTTTTTAAAGCAAATTCATATGCCAATAATCGCGTTGACCTAGTTGAAAGGCCATAGTTCATTTTTGATGCAATTAGTAAATAACTTGATAAACTTTTTTCATCTTCTGCTGTAAAAACTTGTCTATTGTTGTAGTTAGGCTTGAAAGCTTCATTTGGATTAAGCCTCTTTTTACGACAATATCTTTTTAAAGTCATTCTATCTATGTTAAACTGACGTGCTACAACACTCAGTTGTGTTCCTTCTAAAACTTTATTAACAGCTACTTTCATTGTTTCACTTGGTATAGCAACTTTATTTGTTTTTTTAATTCTATTTCTAACCATTTTAAGATCTGTAAAAAAATATATCAATAAAAACATATGTTTTTAATAAATGCTAATATTTAACATAATAATATTGTGTTAAACATTTTTTAATTATTATGTTAAATATTATTCTTTTGATATTATAAAATAATAGTATTATTATTACTAGCTTATAACATAAGTAGATTTAAAAAATGAAATGCTAAAAGCTATTGTTTGTTTATATATAGTTTTTTTTTAAATTATAAATACAATTCCATTCGTTTAACTGTATTGCTTATAAACAAAAACATGGGGCACTTCGTCTTCTATGGGGCACTTTGATCATCCGATCAATGGGCCCCGCATAGTCAAAGATCAATGTACCCCAATAGGTATAGGTAACATATTGATAGCAATATCTACTGTATAAATTGCAGCCAAATAAAAATTATATATTATATTATACACCTAACACTTACAAATTTAAAATAAAATTGTTGTTAACCCATAAAGACATCTAAATAAAAATATATTTGAATTATATTACGATTTAAAAAAATCACTTTTTATGACGAAAAACAATATTTTCTTAATTTTTTTTGACGCTGATAACCTTATGAAAAAATATTACGAATAATCAATTAGGGAAGCATAATGGTTAATTAAATTGCAACCTCACTTCTAGTAAGGCAAAAATGAACGAGTAAAAGCCAAAAGATCATACTGCCCCGGCGATCAATGCGCCCCCATCTCCCCTACATACATTTACACATACATACATACATACAAACATACATACATACATACATACATACATACATACATACATACATACATACATACATACATACATACATACATACATACATACATACATACATACATACATACATACATACATACATACATACATACATACATACATACATACATACATACATACATACATACATACATACATACATACATACATACATACATACATACATACATACATACATACATACATACATACATACATACATACATACATACATACATACATACATACATACATACATACATACATACATACATACATACATACATACATACATACATACATACATACATACATACATACATACATACATACATACATACATACATACATACATACATACATACATACATACATACATACATACATACATACATACATACATACATACATACATACATACATACATACATACATACATCAGTAGTATATAAATGCGGGTTCTGGCGCATAGCTGAAATTTCAAAGAATTAATTCATGAGGTAATGAATGTTTTTTAGTTGAAGTAATAAAAATTTTTTTTAATTGAATCGGGTTCTGGCGCATAGGTGAAATTTAGCATGAACTTTTTTATTATTTTGTTTATTTCATGAATGAAGTAAAAAATTTTTTTCATTGAAGCGGGTTCTTGTGCATTTTAGTAGACTTACGTTTTCATTTCTTACCATTTTATTTTTGTTAAGTTATAAATTTTTTTCTTCTTATTTTGTGATAATAATTTCTTACCATTCTTGTTAGCGCAATGATATATTCTTCTGTGCCAAAAAACTTGTCGTAATCGATTAAGTTAAAACATGGTTTATTAATCTCTTCAGGTGCAGGTCTTGTTTTGTAGTGTCCATTGGCCAAGGTGCTAATTTCGTCTTCCAAAATGAATCTTTTGTCATCGTTGGCGCTGAGAGCAATTTTGTTGATTTCTTCTGTGCAAACGTCGTGAAGACGGGATCGGATGGCGTTCATGGTTGCGAGTTTTTCTGTCTTGTTTATTAAGCAGTTATAATAATCTTGATGCTTAATTTTTGTATCAACCACTTTCTTTTTGACTCCTTTGCATTTTTTGTGTTCTTTTTCTTCAAGTATTTTGTAAGAGTAGAGTTTCGGTAGAAGCCCGACAAATTCTTTAATTTGCTTACCTCCGGTTTCGTCTTTGAACATTCCGATCGCTTTTTTGTTTTTACTCACTTTGAACCCGACGTTTTTAATGGCAGGATGGTTTTCAGGAAAGTCGCTAGTGTCAAATTTGGTTTCAACATCGTCAGCAATGTCTTTGTAAAAATCTTCCGTTTCGATTTCGTAAAAGAGCGAGTCTGTGTCTGTCATTAATAATTTTGCTCTGTCACCGGCTTGATGTAATCGTAATGAAACTCAAACATTAAAATTTTGCTGATGTCGAGGATGCACATTCCTAAATAAATGGGTTTGTTGTAAACCAGCTTTGTTTTTTTCATGTGAACGGCGATTAATTTTTCATCAAAAATGCGACTTTCGAATTGAGTTTTTTTGGATAATTTTAGAGCTTCTTTTTCTGTAGTTCCAAGTGTAACATCAACATGATTTTCTATGTTTTCCATGGTTTTTCCAAAGACGGAATTGTTCATGAGTTTGAAAAATTCTTTATCAGATTCGTTTTTAGCGTCTTTTCTTTTCTCGGTGTTGAGGTCAATGTATTTTTTCATAAAAGGTTCTTCTCTAAAGGTGATTCCTCCATGAATTTTTGTGATGACCAAACCCATTCGTTCATAGAGTTTTAGGTTTTCATGATAGACGACGTATTTTTCTTTATTGTTTAAATTGGGAACGAGTTTTTCTACTTCCCCAACGGTCATTCTTTCAGGAGCCAAAGGGTAATCGTTGTGCTCGTCGTGAAGGTGATCAGGGTAGACCGCATCGACTTCCAAAATGCACGGAACCCGACAATGTCGCCAATTTAAAAGTTTGTTTTCATCCATCCATCTGAATCCTCCAACGGGAAGAGGTTTGCTCATCGCCCATCCGTACCAATTGTTTGCGTCTAAATACTGAAGGAATTTGGAGGGTTGGTTTGGATCGTACGCATCGTCCATGTATTTGTTGTTGGCAGTTCCAAGTCGGTTGAGGATCATGGTGATTCCACCTCGTATCGCTTTTTGAACCATGAGAAGCATGTCACGATCGCTTAACAATTCCAATTTAATTTTAGTTATTTTTAGCATGGCGTCCCAAGCCAAACCAGGCGAGGTGTAATACCAAGCAGGATCAAGATCGTAACAATCCATGCAGACGTTTCTGAAATCTTCAAAGACGTCCGCCAGAATCAAAACGTCTGAAACGTTGTATAGCTCGTGGTAGTCTTTAAACGTGGAGCAACCAAATTCGTTCCAAACGTTTTGCGCATGCGCATAGTCTTCATCTTTTGCTGATTCATCGTTGAGTTTGGAATAAAATGCTTCGATGGGAGGCAATTGCGTTTCAGAGAATTTTTCAATCGAGTCGACCCAATCGTAAGGGTAAATGCCTTTTTTTCTTAGCAAGTCAAATTTTTCATTTTCTGGAAAATATTCAGCCACGTTTTTGCATTGTTCATCAGTTAGATTTTTAGACAGTTTGTCTAAACCAGAGGGTAGGAATCTGATGCTGTCGATAAACCTCATTTCTTTCCACACTTGCTTTGTTTTTTTAGTTTTCTTATCGATAAATTCTCGCACTTTGATATTTTTTGAGATGTATTTTTCTTCGTTGTTGGGGATGCATTTTAATTTTCCACCTAATTTTTTGATGAACAAATAGCTGTCGTAACCAGACAAATTGTGCACAAAGATGGGGATGAATTTTGGAATTTTGTAATCCAAGTTGCATTGGTTATGAGCAGCTCCACGGTATTTTCCAGCCAAATGACAGTGATCGAGCACTTTGTCATTTTCAAGATTTTTTTTGCAAATGTGGCATTCTGTTGCAAATGTGGCATTGTGTTGCAAAACTTATTATATCCTCATCAGTCATAACCACCTTTTTATTAAAATCAATCGTGTTCCAAATTTTTGTGAGATCTGTTTCAAGCATGGTTACAAATTTTTGCGCGACGTCGTCTTCTTCGTTTTCTGCTGTGTATGTGACATATTTTTCCTTATAAATGGTTTCGTCAAAGCATTTGATGTAATAGCAGAACGAGCTCGGAACGTGTTTTTGGTATTTTTTCGTGTACGACTCTTTGTTATTATATTCAGTGTTGTCATCGATGAGTTTTGTGAAACTTTCAAAGTCTGCGAACACCACAAACGGAACCCTCATGGACCTGTTGTGATTTTTAAATTCAACGGTTGTCCCTTCTCTAGGAAGTTCGATTCGGACTGAGATGTGATTATAGCAGTCGACTTGATGTTTTTGTAGCTTTTCTTCTTGATCGTAGGCTTGGAAACAATTTCTGCAAAAATGTTGTTTTCTTTTTCCTTTTGTTACTGAAGAACCGGCAAACCGACTGAAGCTTTTAATGAGACAATAATGGTTGGTGTCTTCGTTTGAAATGAGAAGTAGGTCAACAGTGTGCTTTCGATTTAAATTTTTATAAATTCTCAAAGGATGAATTTTTTTATTTTCGTATCCAAAGACGTTGACGCTGATGTCTGGATTGTTTTTTTCAAACTTGTTGATTTGGTTTAGTTTTACTGGAAATTCCCTTCCCATTTCAAATTTTCTGATTTTTTAATTAAATATTCGTCAATTCTTTCGTTGTCTTTATTCTTTAGACTCAGCACTCTGGTGATGGACCATTTTAAGCATTGATTGTCATCGTTTTTCATGTTGATGATTGCCTTTTTGTTTTTCAGCTCGGGAAGGAGATCGATGTAGGACGATCCGGTGATAGGCGTGTAGTCGATCATGTTGACTTCAATTTTTAAAATTTTGGAAACTTTCCAATTGAATCCTTCCTTGTTGTAATTGGTCATGTTTTCAAGAATTCTTTCTTTCCATGTTTCAAAACTTTCTCTTTTGTCGGTTGATTCGAGAACGATGTCGTATTTTGACGGAAAGACCACAGTGCGAATAATTTCTTCTCCAGTGGCGATATTTACGCGAGTCATGTCGCAGGTTAAAACAAGGTTTGTTTTTGTGTTTTTTTTATGACTTTGATCGCGGGATACTTAACCATGTTTAAAAAGGCTTCAGGGTCTTGGTATTGGGTAGATGGGCTGTAAGAAAATTGCTCAGTGATGTGATTCAGCGCATGCTCAGTCAAAACAAATTTTGTTTTAGCAGGTCTTTTACGCGGTATCGGAGCAGGATTTTGCAAATGGGCTGGTTATGGAGCGATGGGAGGTTTTTGAACAATCGGACGAGGAGCACCAAATACAGCGTCTTTTAGAGACTTAAGCGTTTTTTTCACTGCATTTTTTACCGTAGGTGGAACGTATGGATCAACGAGAGCATTTATTTGGTTGAAACCGTTGGAGACAGCCGTTGTAATTCTTGAAAACCATCCAGACTTTGGAGCAATGGGTGGTTTTTGAGCAGGATTTTGCAAATGGGCTGGTTTTGGAGCGATGGGTGGTTTAGCAACTGGTTCAACAACAAACCGTTCTTTTGCAGGTTTCACAGAAATTTTAACAGGAGGTCGAACAAACCTAACTACGGTTGGTTTCAAAACGGGTCTTTCACGCGGTATTGGCGCAATCGAACGTGTAGCAGCCGTACGAGGAGCAGGAACCGTCGAAACGAGGCTTTCACGCTGTTTTTTGCGATCTATCAGTCTTTCACGCGTCTTCGAACCAGGCGTCTGTCTAATAGGAACAGGCAACGTTTTTTTGCGGTCTGTCGACCTTAGCGCGGGCCCATATGAAATGATGGGTTTTGTATTTTTTATAACCTCAATGAGTTCGTCTTTTTTCATTTTTGAGTAACCCTTGATGGCGCGGTTTTTAGCCATCTCTTTTAAATTTTGAACAGTTAATTTCTCCATTTTATATACAAAAGAAAATTTCTTTATTTTATAGGTGATAGGATTGGTTCTGATGTTTTCAAGTCTTTGCCATTTTGGATCAATGGGTTTCTTTTCTTTTGGTGGTTTTTTTACAAGCAATCTCGGTCTCTCAACAGGTTTCTTTTCTTTTGTTCTTTCTAAAATCTCATCTTTATTGATCAAATTATTTTCAATCGCAAGAATCATCGACGTGATTAAATTATTAGCCGTTTTTGAAACACCGTTTTTAACCAGCAAATCTTTCAAAACCTTTTTTGTGTAATGCATCTTTTTTATTTGAGCTGAAATTTATTTAAACCGAATTCAATTTTTTTATTTTTTCAGAAACTTTTTCAATTCTTCGAAAAGAATTTAAAAAAATTAAGCAGCAGGAGCGCAATTTTGCATATAAGAACGTTTTTCTAATTCTTTATTCAGCCGACACCATTTACTTGTCTCTCTCATTTGTTCATCTTCCAACTTTCCTATTTTTTCTTCAACCAATGTTTTCATTTTAATTACCTCTCTCATTCTCTGAAATATTTTCAATTTTTTATTTATTTGCAACAATTCATTTCTGTTTCTTTTTATTTCCTCTTTCCATTCAATAATTTCCTCCTCCAACTCAATTTTTTCTTCTTCCAACATTTTTTTTTTTTTTTTCAATTCTTTTTTCATATTTTTTATTCTTTCTTTACAATCACGATTTTCCTCCTCAAACTCACTCTTTTCCTTCTCTAATTTTTTAAAAACTCCATCTTCAAAACTTTTTCGCATTTCTTTACTCAATCCAAGCAAACCTAACGATTTCCGCAAATTTTTCAATTCTTTTTTTATTTTAAACCATTCAACCGTTTTGCTAAAAATTTCATCTCTAAAAACATCCAAAACTTTATAACTAAATTCAATCATTTCTTTCAACTCTTTTTCTGTAAAAATTTCATTTTTTTCACCCATCTTTTTTTTATTCGTTGGAATTTATTTAACTCAAATTCATTTTTTTTTTATTTTTCAGCAAATTTTGAACACGGGAAATTCTTCGATTTTTTTTAACAGAATGTCCATTTTCATTTTTCCAGACATTTTTTTCTTTTCTTCCAAATCGCACTCCAATGCAAAAACGTGTCTGTCGATCACTCTCATCTTTTCTCGCTTTTTTAAATTGCTCCACTCCTTGTTGTGTTCTTTGATTTCTTTTTCCATTCGCGAAAAATCATCCTCTTTTTCTTCCCACAAAATAGCGTAAAGCTCGTCTCTTTTTTTGTCGCTGTACATTTTTGGAATTTTGAACGGTCCGCTTTCAACCTTAAACGCAACAGCCTCGAGCTGTCTTTTTTTAACCGCATCAGGTTCTCTTTTGCTACACTCCAGAAAAAACGGGTGAAACGTCATTTTTATTTGAAAATTTCTATTTTAAATCCATTTTCGTCAACTTTACCGTTTCGCTTCTCCAAATAATTGTTGCCGTGTCCCGTCTCTTTCATCGCTTTGTAAAGGGATCCGTATTCGATCACTTTTCCCGTTTCAGCGTGTGTCATTTTTACGGTCACGGGATTGTTTCGGATCAAACGGAGCCTTTCGTATTTTGAATCTATCGGCTTGACGTCCTCCATTATCGCGTTTTTGTCGATCAAATGGTTTTCCAACGCAATCATCGCCAAACCCATTTTGCTTTTTGACGTTTTCGAAACGCCGTTTTCGATAAGTAAATTTTTCAAATCCTTTTTCGTAAAATTCATCCTTTTATTAAGGATCCAATTTATTTTTCTAGTAAATAATGTTCATTTTGTTTCCGTCGGATTTGATTCGGAGCATTTTGTCAGAAATGACGATCGCAAAGGCTTGAGTGTCTGCAGGAACGGCAACGTTAAAAGTGGCTTTAACTTGCACGTCCAACACGGTCGATTTTAACCTCTCGGGTTGCTTGCTCACGTCAAAAACGAAAAGAGGGCAAATGTATCTGTAATTCAGCGCTGTCAAATTCGGCTGAGCGATAATTTCGCTGATTCCAAAAATCTTGTTGTCAAACTTGCACGCGTCTCAGTAAATCATCGAAAATTTATTGTTATTAAAATCCAAGTCGTAATCGACGGCAGGATACCTTTCGCTGTTTAAGGTGACGTTCATGTTTTTCAAATTGCAGTGATCGAAAACGGATGGGTTTAAATCTTGACTTCCGTCTTTATTGGTTTGAAATCCGACAACGATGTACCTCGGTCGCTTGAAACTCCACCGGATATTTCAGGAAACCCAGCATGGTGGTAGCTTGACCTGGGCTGTATACGGTTTCCATTTCTTGATTCGACAATTGATAAGAAATCTGACTGAAAAGGTGCATGATGCCGTTGTTTGCAAGAGAAACCGCATCCGCATCAGCATAGGAGGTTCCATCTGCTTTTGTCAGCCTTCCTTCAACCAAAAGGTACGACTCGTATGGTCGCGTGAATAAATCTTGTTGCTCAATGTTGATTCTTATCTCCCCGGGCGTGTTTAAATTGGTGCTGACCGGTTCATATTCGTGAAATTCATGTCTCTCAATTGCTTCATCAACAATAATTTCTTCTGTAATGTCTAAAACATCGGAATTTGCCATTTTTCTATACAAAAGAAAAAAAATTTTCTGGTCTCTGAAAATCATGCAATTTTAATCCCGCTTCCCATTTTTGGCTGCGACATTTTTACCAGGTCTTGGATTCGGATCGCGTTTTTCCTGGACAACCGAAAAGAACCCCCGAGCGAAGAATAATCACTGTTCATCGTTGGAGCTGCAACCATTCCAGAAATAATGTCTTTTCTTTTTTGAGTGAGCGGAACTGGATTTTTCAAATGGGATGGTTTTGGAGCAATGGGCGGTTTTGGAGCGTGCTTTTGAATGGTTGGTTTCGGAGTTCCCGTCTTGTCGTAAACTCTTTCCAACGCTTTTTTTCCTTGATCGACGGCCACGTCTCTGGCAGTCACAATCGCCGAAGAAGCCAGCACTTTTCCATCAGATTTTGCAGCCGTAATCGCTTCTTTTCCCAACTCGCTTTTTGCAATTTTTCCAGCCAAAGTCGACGCTGCTCTCGATGCACCCGACGCAGCCGCTCTTTTAAAAAAATTTCGCAACGTGTAAAAGATTCCACTTCCTCCAACAACGTGTTTCTTAACATATCTGTTTCTGTAAATGATCATTTTTTAATATACGAAAAAAAAATTTATCCATCGATGCTCTTCATCATCGATTTGTACTGGTTTTTGCTAATCACTTTTTGTCTCAACAGCTCATCGCAAATGCTCACGGCCTCATTTCTCGAACCCGTATTCCCAGTACGACAAGCAGCCACGCTCAATTGAAGCTTTTCCACAAACGCATTCGGATCGCTTGGAAGAATGACGACTCCCGAACCTCTTTTTCCTCTATTTTCACTCTTAAATTTTTCCCAAATGGGTGCAATAATCTGTCTGAATTTTCTGCTTCCCGTGGGTCCGTGATTTATAGCACCAGTGTTAATGAGTATCTTTTCGTATTTTTTAAAATCTACTTATGTATTTAAATCTACTTATGTTATAAGCTAGTAATAATAATACTATTATTTTATAATATCAAAAGAATAATATTTAACATAATAATTAAAAAATGTTTAACACAATATTATTATGTTAAATATTAGCATTTATTAAAAACATATGTTTTTATTGATATATTTTTTTACAGATCTTAAAATGGTTAGAAATAGAATTAAAAAAACAAATAAAGTTGCTATACCAAGTGAAACAATGAAAGTAGCTGTTAATAAAGTTTTAGAAGGAACACAACTGAGTGTTGTAGCACGTCAGTTTAACATAGATAGAATGACTTTAAAAAGATATTGTCGTAAAAAGAGGCTTAATCCAAATGAAGCTTTCAAGCCTAACTACAACAATAGACAAGTTTTTACAGCAGAAGATGAAAAAAGTTTATCAAGTTATTTACTAATTGCATCAAAAATGAACTATGGCCTTTCAACTAGGTCAACGCGATTATTGGCATATGAATTTGCTTTAAAAAACAATAAGATATGCCCATCATCATGGATCAAAAATAAAATTGCAGGCATTGATTGGTTGCAAGGTTTTATGAAAAGACAACCAGAGTTGTCTCTACGAACACCTGAAGCAACGAGCTTCGCTCGATCAACAGCTTTTAACAAACACACTGTAAGAGAGTTTTTTCAAAATCTTAAAACGGTAAGAAATCGATATAAATATAATCCTAACTGTATATATAATGTTGATGAAACTGGTTTAACAACCGTTCAAAAGCCGGTAAAGGTTTTAGCTGGTAGAGGAAGCAAACAAGTTGGAAGAACCACATCTGCAGAACGAGGAACATTGGTAACTGCATGTTGTGCCTCTAATGCTATTGGAAATTCCATTCCTCCATTATTTATTTTTCCTAGGGTAAAGTTTCATGATTACATGATTAAGGAAGGACCTCCTGGATGTGTGGGATTTGCAAATCCTTCTGGTTGGATGAACTCAGAAATTTTCATAGAATGGATTAAACATTTTGTTAAATATTCAAACTGTTCTCAGGAATCTCCAGTTTTGTTACTTCTCGACAGTCATGAAAGTCATATTTCTGTTAAAGGCTTGGAGCTTGCAATTCAACACGGAATTACAATGATAAGTTTTCCTCCCCATTGCAGCCATAAATTGCAGCCATTAGATAGAACTGTTTTTGGACCATTGAAAAGGTTTTACAATTCTGCATGTGATAATTGGATGGTTTCAAACCCAAGACCAATGACCATTTATGATATTGTTTCAATAGTTCGAGAACCGTATACAAAAGCTTTCTCACCATCTAATATACAGACAGGATTTAGAGTAGCTGGCATTGAGCCATTCAATTCTGAAATTTTCAAAGATGACGAATATTTACCATCATCAGTTACAGATAGAGCTGCTCCAGATACAGTTACTATCACTCCTGTCAACAACATGGAATCTGAAATGATACCAGCACATGTTAATCACATAGAGTCTGAAATAACTATAGTAAATATTGAAACAAGTATTTTAAACAGTGTCAACAAGTGTTGCTTCTATAATCTCACCTGAGGTTTTAAAACCTTACCCAAAAGCATCTGCCAGAAAAAAAAATGTTAAAAGTAGGCAGTTAAAAACAAGGATCTTGACTGATACTCCTGTCAGAAATGAAATTCGTTTGTCAAAAGAAAAGAAAATTTTGAAGCAAACCAAAAATCAACAAAAAGTCTCCACAAAAGATAAGAAAGAAACTAAGAATTACTTGCTTAGGAATAAAAAACAATGTAAACCAAAAGCTGCTTCACAACTTGACTTTCACAAATGATAAAATATTCTTAATCAAAATATTGTACTTTTAACAAGTTTTGTAAACTTAAAAGTTGTATTCTTATTTCAGTCTTTATATTTCAGTTCTTATAAATTTCAAGTTGTTGTAAAGTTTTAAACGTATATAAAGCGGGTAGCTTATAGCTGCTGTGATTTATACATTTTTTAATTAAAAATTAGACTAGTGGGTTTAACTGCTATATTTAAAAAATAATTAAAAAATTTAGATGTATTATATGTTATACAATATTACCCTTTGACAAAATTATTTACAAGATTTAGTTATAGAAGTGTTAAACGTTTAGATAATATTACGCATATAAGATCAATGTGCCCCAAGATCATAGTGGCCCATAGTTTGGGGTACATTGATCTTTTGAGAGGGTTGTTTAAAAGTTAAAATTATTCATGTTTATCATTTTCTTAAATCAAAATATTTATATATTCCAAAAGCCAGATACATGTTGTTTTTTTTATAAGCATATGAAATTTTTGAAACAGGCTCGGGTATGCTTATGCAAAAAGTTAAAAGAGGCTCAAAAATATGCTTAAGCTTAAGCTTATTTCTAATAAAATATGCTTATTTCAATACTTTCTTAAAGTGTGCCCGTTACTAAAGGTTAATGGGTGTAAGAAAAATAAAAAATTGACTTATGCTCTGTATTTGCTTTGGTTTTAATGTAGCTGAATTAATGTTATAGTATAGTAATAAAAAATAAAGCATATATACTCTATACAAATGTTATCAATGAAATCAAAGATAGAACTTAGAAATAAAATAAACATTTTAAATATGGTGTTAAATAAACTACACATTAAAAGTGAGAGAGAAAAAAAAAAGAGAGAAATAAAACACTTTAGAGAGACTGTTGCTGGATTGCAAATCATAAACTTCGATTTTTGTTGTTTTGTTGGTTTAAATTTAGAAATATATACAGTTACGGAAAAAAGTATCCGGACAAACTATTTTTAGGTATAATTCTATGTTAAATGAAAGAAACCTCATACTGTTAAATATATTTTTGTAGCTCTCTACAAGCTCTATCTAAATATACCATCAAATATTTACTACACTAAGTAGATGTCTCTTTTTGTAAGAAAAACTAAAATGACAATGGAAAAAAGTATCCGGACAGTTACTTTCTGCTAATTTTTGGTCAAGATTTTCAATAAAGTTAATGGCATAATATCTTATAAGTATCCTAGTAGCTTAGGATAATTTAAGTAAAAATGATAAAAACCATAATTTCTATTTCTATAACATTTAGAACCCATTGACAACCGTTACCATGGTGAAAAGTAAAGAATTGATAGAAGTTGCTAGGAAAGAGATTGAAGTGCTTTCAAAAGAAGGCAAAACGGTTCGAGATATAGCTCAACAGCTTTTTATGCCCAAATCAACTGTTCAAGATACTCTGGGGAGAATTAAAAAGCATGGAGTACTCAAAAGTTTGCCAAGATCTGGACGAAAACGAAAAACAACTCCAAGGTTTGATCGAAAAATCCTCACTTTGGTTGAGAATTCCGTGAGACCAAATGCAACAGATATTGCGAATCAACTCAGAAAACTCGAGTTAGTCAATATAAGTCCTTGAACTGTTAGAAATAGGCTGCATGAGTATGATTTACATGGTAGAGCACTTGCCAAAAAACCGCTACTTACCAAACGACATATTGCAAAGAGGTTTGCGTTTGCAAAGAAGTATCAAAACTGGACCGTTGATGATTGGAAGAAGGTATTATGGCCAGACGAAACAAAAATGTGCCTTAATGGTTCAGTTGGTAGACGTTGGACATGGAGAAGACCAGGTGAGTTAATGCAACAAAAGCATGTTAAACAGACAATAAAGCATGACAAGTATGTCATGGCCTGGGGATGCTTCAGTTGGAATGGTGTTGGGCGTATTCATGTTATAGAGGGTACATTGACTTTCCCTTAGTATGTTAGAATACTTTCAAATCATATGCTACCATCTGCTCGAGAGTTATTCGATGGAGAATTCTTATTCCAGCAAGATGGTGACTCAAAACATACGGCAAAAAATACTAAAGCCTAGCTCCAAAGCAAAAATATCAAGGTGTTGGATTGGCCAGCACAAAGTCCTGACTTGAATCGTATAGAAAACCTATGGAAAGTAGTCAAGGAAGAAATTTGTAAGCTCATATTGACGAAAAAAGACGATATCGAGGAAGCACTCAGAAAATGCTGGAATTCTATAGATATAACGAGGTGTAAGAGTCTGGTTGAGTCAATGCCTAAGAGAATTGACGAAGTATTAACTAATAAAGGAGGATGGACTAAATATTAAAGAAATGAATTACAAAAAAAAGTAAATAATATTTTTGTCTGGATACTTTTTTCCACAGTCATTTTAGTTTTTCTTACCAAAAGAGACATCTACCTAGAGTAGTAAATGTTTGATGGTACACTTAGATAGAGCTTGTCGAGAGCTACAAAAGTATATACAACAGTATGAGGTTTCCTTCATTTAACATAGAATTATACCTAAAAATAGTTTCTCCGGATACTTTTTTCCGTAACTGTATATTTAAAGTTTTTAATTAAATAAAATTTAAAATTTTAAAATAGTTTATCGAGGCTCAGGAATATGCTTACATATGCTTATTTTTTTTCCAAATCTGAGCCTCTATATGCTTATAAGCGATATGCTTATAAAAAAACAAACATGTAGTTCTACATGTGTTTCGTAGTTAATAAGTTTTTACATCTCTTTCAGGTTCTGCGCAATTTTCAAAACACTGCTACGGCGATCAATGCGCCCCCATCTCCCCTACATACATACATACATACATACATACATACATACATACATACATACATACATACATACATACATACATACATACATACATACATACATACATACATACATACATACATACATACATACATACATACATACATACATACATACATACATACATACATACATACATACATACATACATACATACATACATACATACATACATACATACATACATACATACATACATACATACATACATACATACATACATACATACATACATACATACTAAGGTGAGTCGAAATGTAAAAAATATTAAGTTGGAGATCCTGTACATGTCTAAAAAGTTGCTTTTTGATGTACTCGTTTGAAAAAACCTCACTTTTTATATTATGGACAGTGTCTACAGGTCCCAACCCTGACTAGAAAGACTACATAAATACCCAAAGTTAGTGTAATCTATTACAATGTATTGCAAATTAAAAAGAATGTAAACTGTAACGAATCAATGTTAAGCAGCAACAATACAAAGTTGTTTATTCTAACTGTTAATAAAATCTTTCCTGCTGTCTATTTTTGGTATCTCTAATCTGGATTTCTTACTCTGTAACACCATGGCATGACGGGACTTTCTCCCATAAACTTTACAGCTCGCAGCGCTAACGTCTTTAATTGTTCTCTCTACTGCCTGTGAATGACATGGAACTTCGGGCAGTAGTATTGGATGTGTGTAAGTAAGTTGATCATTTGAAAGGTGTGATAGCATCGGAGGAGACGTAACATTACTCTGGTCCCAGTCAATCATGTTAATGAACGATGTCGCAGCCAGATTTAATGTTATATCCTTCTTATCAAAGACGCGAACCCGTATGTTACTATTAGTCTGCTTCTCTTTTGCTCTTATTATTTTTTCTACTGAAAAAAGACGAATTTCCATATCACTATCACTAACTGCAACTAACAGAATGTTTTCAGCATGCGCAAAGTAGCAGTTATTTTCGAGAACAGGACGAACCACAGCCTGATCTAATGCATCAAGTTCCTGAAACAACTGAAGTAAGTAAAAGAAGTTGTTAGCACCATTTTGGCAAGAAGAATTTGATTTGATTTTGAACCAAGAGGGTCCGTAAAAGTTCAAAATGAAATGCGTTACTCTTCTGAGAGGTTCAGATGCCACCTCTCTAGACATGTTGAGACGCAAAATCCTGTTGGCTTTCGTCAACCACCGAGCATGACTTATATTTCCAGGTAAACTCTTCTCGAGGAAATCAATATCTGTAGAAGCCTGACGTCCACGCTGTACTGCTAGACATGCTTTCAAAAAGTACAGTTGGTCTGTGCTAAGATCCTTCTTGACAGCTTCATCACAATCAGTCACCTTACCAGTAATTGGCAAATAATTAACGACAGGTAATTCATTCGGATCATATTCTAGAGCTGAGCTAATTGTACCTGTCGATGTGGAAGGTCCTGTAGTTCGAGCAAAATCCACGCCTGCCAAAAACCTTCTAAATGGCAGCTCGTTACAGCGTAGAAGGCATACCAACCACTGTAATGGTCTACCTAAGTTCTTCTCCAATTTTCTTATGATTCCGTTGCTTTTACCTGTATTATTATTTGTGCCATCACACACAACACCTTGAATGCTTTTTACGGAGTTTGTCTCTATAATAACTGACATTAACTCCTTTGTTACATCAGCAGCTTTACTACTTTCAGGAACTTCATGATCGATGTATATGTTTCCTGGATACGAGACAATACTATAGTGTTCTTCTTTTTTACTTCTTCTACAACCAAAACTCTCAACTAATGTAACGTCTTGTTTTCCATCAAAGCCTATACAACACAATTCCTTATTGCTCTGCATATGTTCTTCAACCAGAGTATCTCTCCAGAAATTCCTTTTTCGACGTAGCTTTGAAGGATCAATTGTTGCTGAAGACAACATACTGAGGTCTTTGAAAACAGCATTAACAATAAGACATGTATCTCTGTTGCTAATTTTGCATCGATCAACTGCTTTACATAATTCCTTGTACTTGTTTCTGTTCTGCACTGATACTGTCTCTTCCTCTGATGTATAATTACTTTCAGACGTGTTACGCTCATCCTCATCAATATCTTCCTCAGTTTTATATTCAACCTCTTTTGACTGCCCAGTGAAAAACGCACATGGGATACGCGTGGATTTTTCCATGTGTAACCCATGTGGGGATTATTATTTTGTCCCATGTGGGTTTCGTATGGTAAATCCCACATGGGTTTTATATGGTAAATCCTACATGGGATATAGGTGGAAAATACTACATGTTATAGATCTTAAATGCCACATATATTTTAATCCAAATGGTATAAAAGTAGTCAATATAAAATTAATCATCGAAGCTTTCGAAAGCTTTGATGATTAATTTTAAATGAAAGGATTTTTAATTATCATAGAAGCATTCGGACTTTCATTTATCGGGTATTGACTACTTTTATACTATTTGGATTAAAATATATGTGGCATTTAAGATCTGTAAAGATCAAAAATGCTACACATTTAGAACCCTAAATGGGATAAAGTAGCAAATACAAGTTTATAAACTGGTATTTTCTATTTTATTCCATTTAGGATTCTTAATGTGTAACATTTTTGATCTTTTACATGTGATCTTTCCCACCTACTATTATTATAACTATTATGACAAAATTTTAACAAATTTTAACAAACTATTATAACAAAATTTTATAAAATTAAAAAACGTGTTGCAAAAGGAATTTATTTTAAAATAAATGCTATTAATAAATACATTCAAAATAAATGTTGAAAATATTATTTTTTCTTTTGCGATTTACATGCCGTCTTTTGTCGATTGAATTAATTAAGTAAATCACTTCGGCTTGCATAATACCAAGGTTCTTAGTGTCTTCTAACTTTCTTCAAACATTTTCTTAAAAATATATATATATATATATATATTTATATATATATATATATATATATTTATATATATATATATATATATATATATATATATATATATATATATATATATATATATATATATATATATATATATATATATATATATATACATAGAGAGAGAGAAAGAGAGAGAGAGAGAGAGAGCAATTTTAATAAGGAAATTTATTAGTCGAGCAATTTTAATTATTAGCCGGGTTGAAGGCTTTAATTATTACAACTTGGCCTTTATTTCACAAATAATTATTTCCTAACTTATTACTTACAATGACTAACGTATTATGGGTAATTGAACCCATATAATGGGTAATGAGCTTGAGCCCATAAAGAGAATCCTGAGAAAAAGTGATCAATTAGGATAAGTCGTTAAACAAAAAAACAAAAACATGTAAAAACCTACTTTACAATGATGTTGACATTATGAGCAATAGAAACTGGATGCAAAATATCTTTACTTTTTCTTCACACATAATATAATATTCTGAAATTAATAAACAAATATCTAAATTTCCATAAGTATATTTCTTCTTTGATCATTGTCTTCATCTTATTTTCATATCGTAATCTATTATGGTATTATTTATATAACACATCACAACACTAACTATTATCAAATTTGTGATATTCAAATATATATATATACATATATATATATATATATATATATATATATATATATATATATATATATATATATATATATATATATATATATATATATATATATGTATATATATATGTATATATATACATCTATAAAACATTAAAACAATAAATTTGATACAAAACTTCACTTTAAAACTTATTTCTGAATTTAAATTGTTTTTCCGATGATTTTTTTTGTAGTTTTAATCAGCAAGAGCAGGAAGTTTTTATACCACATTGTTGATGTAAATACCTCTAAAACATGCGCATAGATAACATAAATTTAAATGTTGTACTTTTTTTTTTAATTTACATTGTTTTTGTTTCAACATCCCCTCCCCATTGTCAATTATTGTCAAACTTTTCAGCTCACACTGCCCCTCTATCTACTGGCATCGATTATGGAGGACCCCATAGCCTAAATATTATATATATATATATATATATACATATATATATATATATATATATATATATATATATATATATATATATATATATATATATACACTTAATCAATTTTAAAATGTATACTAAAAAATAGAGTGCTCAATGTTCTTAAAAGAACAGAGCAATTATAAATTAGTTGAAAATCATTTAATAAAAAATTTTTATTAAGTGATTTTCTTCTGTTTCATCAATAAAGATTCATCAGTAATGATTCATTTCTGATGAATCTTTATTGATGAAACACAGTGTTAAATGAGAAAAAAATTTTATTTAGTGATTTTCTACTAATTTTTATATATTTGTGTATATATATACACATATATATGTATATATATATACATATATATGTGTACATATATATATATATATATATATATATATATATATATATATATATATATATATATATATATATATATGTATATATGTGTATATATACATATATATATATGTGTATATATATATATATATATATATATATATATATATATATATATATATATATATATATATATATATATAGATAGATAGATAGATAGATAGATAGATATATAGATAGATAGATAGATAATTAGATAGAGTGAGAAAGTAAGTTATAAGTTAAGCTAACGTTTTTAAAAGTTTTAACATACAAAATTTTTTCTGATCTCAACGTCTTTTAATCTATCCACGAGCACTTCAAATTCCGAACGGATTTCCCTTGTGAGTAAATACCATATGGTTCCCACATGTAACCCTAGTGGGATTACCCACATGGGTTTAAAGTGACAAATTTCCATACGGATACCACACGGGAAAATCCGTCCCACGTAAATCCCATCGATCCCACACGAAACCCACACAGTACCCATGTGGGACGCGGTTTTATTTTTCACTGGGTGTGCTTCAT
>NW_028324315.1:652500-707500 GCF_058129835.1 Hydra viridissima
CGCAAAGATAGGCTTTGAAAAAGTGTTTGAAATCTATTAAAAATCTGATTTTAGGTATCAACATCCGTATCAACCCTTACTTCAATAATAAGTCCATAACAATCCAAATAATGTCTTTTTTCAAACTCAAATTTCTATGCCACAGGGGATCGAAAAGTATTGAATGGCGTTTAAAAAGATATTTGAATATGACATCAAATTTAAATATATTTTTTGTTTTCGGTTATTTTTAAAAAGATATTTTAACTTTTAGTTTGACATTCCGTAAATTTTTACTTGAGTGTCCGACTAAATCTTCACCATAAAATAAGTTGCTACTGCTGCATTATCTTTTTAAGGTGGTCCTCCACAGAAAAGGCTAACTTTTGAAAGCAAAAAGTTTTTGATTTAATTTTTTCACCAAAAATGTGGTTCTATAAACTATTTACAAAAATCAACTTTAAAAAAAAAAATGTCTCGGTTAGCCAATTATTTAAAAAATGAATGAAAAAACTAGCATTTTTTGTGACAAGCTAGCAATCAAAATACTTATCATGTCAAGCTGAAAATTGGTGTATATACTTATTGAGTTATATTAATCCGGATGAGAGAAGCATTTTATATTATTCACAGTATATAAAAAGTTACAAGATTTGAAACAAACATAGAAAAATTGGTGGACAAGTGGCCAACATTAGTCTCATAAAAAAGTACTTTCCTTATTTTATTTTATATATCCTTCTCTCATCCGGATCCTTTTTAATTTTGGGAAAAATCAAAAAAAAAGATTTTTATTCGAAGCAAAACTTTATTCTGAGAAAACGACAAATATATAAAACAAAAGAATAAAACCATAATAAAAAGTTCACAAAAAACATATCAAAACCCTCCATGAATATTTTTAGAGTTTTTTTCTTCATCATCTTTGTCTTAGTAACCCTTTTTAATTGTTCTTAGTTGTTTTCTTCTCTTTTTGACACGGTCAGTGGACTTTTGAAGAGACCGCTTTATAGTTTCTTTCTTCTTTTCATTAAGTTTCATAGGCGTAACATATCCTGTTAGATGAAACTTATTTAGTACAGAGAGGATTCCATTAGGCCCTTCATTAAATTTAATAACAGATGAATTAACTGCAGACTCTAAGAGCACTCTACCCACAAAAACATTTTTTGGGCAGCGTCTCCAAATAATCTGGTTGAGTGCCTCGTTGGCGTTTTGGGTCTTACCATGGAGACATTTTTTTAGTAAATCATCTGAAGATAAATCAGTAAAAGTTGGTTTCAAAATGTTAAAGACTGCAGCAGAAAGATTCACTTGCTCTACATAAGTATTTACACCATGAACTCTGTCTAAATGATACTTACACCAAGTCTCTGAATCTCTTGGGCACATATGGTGTCGCCATTCCTTGTTGTCAAAATCTGTGCAATGAAACAAAACGGCCCAAACATCTTTTTTCATAGCATACAAATTTTCAAGATTGTTTCTAATGGCTAGGCCATAGAAGTTGTGCATAGAATTGATCACAGATTTAGTTAACTTTCCTCTTCCATGGAGTGGTGTTTGTTCCTTTGTAAGTCTTAACAACCTTACGAAGTCTAATACCCATTCTCTTCTGTACATGGCCAATACATTCCAATTTTGTAAATTTAATGTTCAAATCTTTGTAAGGGTCGCTTTCAATTACATCTTTAAAGGAGGAACATGGTTTTAATTACGTCTTTAAGAACCAACATGGTTAATAGTGCATTGATGATTTGCAAACCATTCTGCATATTCTGGAGTTGACTTTTTATTTTCCCAAGAGACACAGCCATGGCAAAATTTTGAAAGTACTTCAACATCAATACATTTTTTATCAATGATTGTTGTTACTACTCCATTAAGGGAGGAATATCCTCGGGTTTGCCAAGTTCCATCAATGGTAACACGTTTTTGATTTGGACATTCAGAACTAGAATGGAAGCTTTTAGCATGCTTTCACCAGCTGCTGTATGATATGCTTCCTTTATAGAACCTTGAGTGTGACGATGATAACAATTGTTTGTGATACTAAATACGTTCCGCAGAGGAAAAATGTGCTACGGGCGCAACAACCCTAGCGGTTTTACTAAAATATTTTTCTGGTCGTAAAACTGTTTACCACCGTAATTTTTTCCGACTATAAAGTTTAAATTTTTTTCGATAGCTTTTGCTTAAACAAGCAAAAAAGTCTTTTTGAAACAGTTTCGGCTGATTCTAATGTTATTGGTGCTCTCATTCCGAAAATCAAAACAGCTTTGCCCATCAAGTTTTTGTGTTTAAATATAGAACTATTTATATCAAATATCTGTGCGAATAAACATACTAAAACATACAGCAAATCTAGCTAAAACAAAAACTGTAGTGGTGGTAAATGGCATCTTCGGCTTTATTTTCCCACCATTTTCTTCTTCTTTGCTAACCCCTACTTGTTTTATTACATTCCTTGGCAATGGTAATAATGATACAATACCAACAACAACAACAACAATAACAACAACAATAATAATCATAATAACAACAGTATTAATAATAACAATAACAATGATAATAATATTAATTATAAAAGTACTAATAATAATAACATTAGTAAAAATAAAAATGATAATAACAGACACCATTAATGTTCAATGTACTCCTGAAATTAATCATTTTTACTAAAGACAATATAAACTTTTCTTCTTTTGTTAATTTTTTGCGAACCACACATTTCGTAATATGCAAACAAAACATCTTTATTAAACCTGCTGTACAATAAAAGGGCCTAAAAAACCACTATAAAAAAGGGGCCTAAAAAACCACAATAAAAAAATGAAAATGCTTTTTGATCCTTGCACTTGCAGATTTCCAAATCAAAGTACTTTTTTTTTAAGGATATACGAAAAAACATTTCCCATGCTATACTTGGCCACTTTGCAACTGAGTCTTTTCTGTTTTTCATAGATGCAGAGTTTGGGTCAATTAGATTTAAAGCTTTTAGATTGTTCGTATATGAATGATTAAGCTTTTCTCCTGTTCTTCTGCTATTTCTGTATTTAATTGCAATGCAGTAAATTCTTTTTGACAGATAAATTCAAAAAATCTTCCTAATTTTAAGTGGCATGTTAAATGGTACTTTCAAAGATTCATTTCTAAATAAACTAATTTAAACAAACAATTTAAAAAAATAAGATTAGCGTTCTCAAAAATCTTTTCTATACAATTTTACCCTGCCAAGAAAAACATTACATTAGGTGATTCATAGTTGTCTCTTAATTACAAAAAGGTCTATTTATTAAAAATGTAATAAATTATGCAAATTAAGATTAAGTCATTCTGTAAGTCAGGAATGGCTAAAACGAGGCTTGCAAGCCGCATGCTGCTCTTGGAATTTCATTGCAGGTCTATTCGTATTAGCTTCACCTAACAACAAAACTTGTTTCAAAATGAATAAAGCAAATGCTAACAATAAGTCACTTCGCAACAGCATTAAGAAAAGAAAAATTGATGACAAGAAAAGAATATTTCATCAAGATTTTACAGAAAAATTTGCATGCATTGAAAAAGAATATAAACCAATATGTTTAATTTGTAATTGAAAAGTATTACAAAACGAACTTTGATTTAGATTATTATCTGGTTATTATTGCTGGTTATCTGGTTAGCACAAGAAAGTAAAAAATTGCCCATTTGATTTTCAAGATATTTTCAGGATGTCCCAATTAGAACTTCAGTTGTGCACACAGGCATTATTTTTAAGCAACTTTTGGTGAATAGCTTGCAAAATGATTGCGATTGCGATTGCGAAAATATGCTTATAACTTTGCTGAAATTATTTTTATAAGAAACGTTAAGTCACTTTTTATAATTGTTTTATTATTGCCAGTAAACTGCAAGCTACAATTGTTTTAAATACGAAGAAAGACACTACGATGCCAGATATAAAAAAGACTCAACTGAAGTATTTTTGTTTATTTTGTTTTTTGTTATTTTTGTTATATTTGTTTATTTTGTGTTTTGTTATTTTTGTTATATTTGTTTATTTTGTGTTTCAATACTTTTGATGCCTACTTTATGTGCATTTAGCTCGTGTTAGAATAAAATTTATGCTGTTAATGTTTCACGTTATAAACAACTATAGGACGTTTTTTTATCTAAATACTGTTCAAAACTAATTTATGAATGAAATTAATCTCTAACTTAAGTGAATTTGCATTCATTTCTTTTTCATTGTCAAGGTGTTAGCCTTCCTTTTTGTGCCTTGGGTTAATTTCCATTAATTTGAACGTTTTCTCCATCCGCCAGTGTTTTATGTTAAAAAAATAAAACTAGGTGACTAAATTGAGCAAATTGATAAGATTAGCGGGGTAAGAAATTTTAATCACCAAAACTCTGGACTTAATTTCTTTTTGTTCTCAAAACGTAGTATCTTTATATTTTTTCGTTCGCATAGGAAGGGAGCTTAAGTACATAATAACGCTTCATTATTTTTACAGCACACATAGCGTATCTAAGGTCTTCAATTCGACCATCAATAAGACCGTGGGAACTAAGTTTTAAGCAAAAAACATTCACAAACATATTAAATTAATATTTAAATATTTTATTTTGTTGAAAGAAAAAGTAACAAAGCTAGAAATATTTACCGTTAGATTCACCTTCATTAAGTTTATTGATTTCGTTTGGTGTGTCCTCGATAATACGCAGTGTTATTTCGCTTAAAAAATTGTTTTTGTAAATGTTGCTGAGGGACTCAAGAAACCCATTCTTCATTATGGAAGGCTTAAGAGCTGTTATGGTACCACACTTATGTTTTTGAAGATTCTTGGACTCGTTCATTATTTTGGTCCTATAAAAGAAGTAGTTCGTGCGAGGTTTAAACATCACGTGATGTATAAACTGCGTTCATTTTTTATTATTGAATAAATAATTATTTAAATAATACTTGGTTTTAGCTGAAACCAAAAACGTTTAAAAATATTTAAAATGTTTGAGTGGCATCCCCTTGCAGTGACTGCCGTGCTACTTCATTATCGTATTTAGAAACTGATTTCCAGAGCAATTTCATCAGAAAAAAGAAGAATAGAAGAACTTCTAGTATTAATATTAGTTAGGTATGACATATAAATACTTTCTGTTAAACAACATTATTTATTTTTGCTTTCAAAATCTCTGCAGCTTTTATAATTATGCAATGGTTTCTCTTTTTTGACGCAAATTTAACACTGAATATTTCAATAATAATTTCAAATTCGTTTATGAAAATTGGAAAAGAAAAAATGTGCCTGCAAAACAAATATTATAAAAGTGAGTGCAAACACAAGTCAAAATGGTCGGATTATAGTCGCAAATCAGATAGATTCAAATGATTGTTTTGAAGTTGGGTTAATGAAGACTTTGGTATTGAAGAATTCATCGAATAAAATCATAGCATTTTTTCATGCTCGTCATAATAAACGATACACGTGCAACCTTCAAAACCATTTTGGGACCTTTGCTACAACGGGAAATGTCGTAAAATTGGTAAGGAAGTAGTCGATGCAAATGTAGTCACCATCGAGAAGACTTTCCTATTAGCTATGGGTTTCGAATATTATAGACGAAACTCTCGTAAAGTCAGGCACATTTTAAAGAACAAAGAGGCTCGTTACGAATTCATTGAAAAAACAGCATTAATTGTAAGAGTAAATATACAAGTGCTTTTAAAAAACTCAGTCAAACGAATTGTTAAAATAATCGATGCAAAGATCAATGAGTATTTGGATTTAAAGAACCTGGACTGTGCAGGTCAGTTTCCTCTAAATAGTTGGGGGATGAGGGGTACAGCTGGACTTTCTTAATATTATCAAGTGCCACCAAAAGGATGTCAGGATGATTCAGACATATTTTCTTAAACATTACCTTCGAATCAGTGGAGCAATCAGAAGCATTTTAAGTGGTATAATCATTTACCTTAAAGTATTTATATATTTTTAAGGTAAATGGTTAAAGCATATTTTTTTATCTTGTTTTATTAAGAAATGATTAAATTAATACCAGTGAAAGTTGAACTTTTGAATAGCAAGTTGAAACTTGTTGGCGTTGACTTTGTACTAAGAATAAAATAAAAAGTGTGTCATCTACGGGATAGTCATCTACTGGATGGTCATTGATTGTCTAATCTGTAGAGCAACACGAAAAAATTGTATAAAAAAAATTAAATTCTGTTTAAAAATAAAAATCTGGTGGAGATTTTTTGATAACTTTTGGGATGAGAGCACTCAAAAACATACCGTGGGGTGCAAAAAAAAAAAAGCCACACTAACACTTTTTCTTGATTGTAACAATAAAATGTTTAATCAAGCAAACCAAAAAAAATTGGATTTGGATGTGAAAAATTCAGGACAGAAGAGATATATTTATATATACACTAATATTTATATAATAAAATCTTAAAAAATACGGAATATGGACACATTTAATATTTTAAAAAGCAACTTACAGGTATAGAAATTGGACGAGTTATTGAAGCTGCTGACCAAGGAGTGGCTCATAGAAGCATTGGAAAGCGTTTCAAGCGGCAAAATTCAACTATTAGTAGATTGGTAAGGAAATGCAAACACACTAGTAAAACTGAAAGGTCAACTGGATCAGGGAGAAAAAAAGTATTGTTGATAGTATGGCTTCTAGATCCGCAGAAGTCATAAGAAACAAAGGCTGATCATTGAACTACTAATGCAGCTAAAATTTAAAAAATACTTCACAAATCCTATTTATAATTCCTTTTTATTATATGTAATATACAATAATATCATATGCATGTCTATCAAAATTGCCTCACATTACTTTTACTATATGAATTTAAGACATTTTTTATTGCATTTTTTTATTAAAAATTGAGTGTGGGTTTTTTTCGACACCCTTCCCCCCCCCCCCCCCATCCCTGTAGGAATCACGCAAAACATTTAGAGAAGTCTTTTTTATCGTTAGCATGTGTAATCATTAAATAATTAAAAAACAGATTTTAACAAGTTTGAAAATAAAATAAACTTTTACTTACTTGATTTACTTTTTCTTCTCTTTCCTCTTCCTTTGCTTCTTTTTATTTGAAAGTCTTTAAAAAAGTCGAATAGTATTTCGTAGAAGGTAATTCTCGGAATCATCTATATTTATATAAATAAATTAAGCAAAATCTATTGGCTGATATGGAAAAGTTAAAAGTTAATTCATTGCGAAACTCAATCAATGTAAGTATGAAATGATTTTATTATCTAAATAAATCATAAGAAGTTGTATGAGAGGAGATATTTCTTAGAAATCTATTTTTGTTAATGAATTCATCAATTTTTCGAATTAAAATGTTCGAAAAATAAAAGTAAGTTGTAAATATTTCATGTTTGCAAGGTGTAACGCAAGATGTTTTTAGCTTAAGGTGAAACAGTTTGCGAAACTACTTGCGTAACAAGTCGATAAGACATCAAGAGGGGGCGTTTGGTGATAATCTGTTAACCACATTTTCCAAGAAATACTTACAACCTACTTGGAACGGTCAAAAGACTTTGCCAAAAGTATTCAATTGGTTTCCAGAATGCGGGTGGATGACAAAGACTACCTTCAAACAATCGTTTGAAAAATTATACAAAAGAACTTACGACTGGCCACTCTTGTTCTTACATGATGACCATACCAGAACTTCAATTTCATTTTTAAATATAACTTTTGTTTAACCGATATCAGAGTATATACGTATGTAACGCAAAGATGGGCTATAAAAATGAGCTTGATAATCTGATGTTGTTTACATATAGATATCAACATTCATATCTAAACGTCCGAGCACACCTGCCTATTACAATGCCTATTGAATGAGATCTTTACACTTGATTGTAGTTAATTAATTAAAGAATTCAGGTCCCAAGAAGACCAAGAATCTTGATTTTCGTCAAACTAGTGAAGATTTGACGTATTGTAATCTTAAAAAGTAAAAAATTAGTGTGATCTACGAAAAAGGTCTTCCGCGCACTATATTCAGACGGTTATGGTTTGCATTAATTATGCATGAAAGGTGTGCGTTTATCGAGATTAGTAAAAAAATGGATTATTATACTGAAGAAAGCAATCCGATAGCTGTACTCCATCGAAGACAGAAACTTAGCATTGTGTAAGAGAAACTACGAACAGCTGAATAAGAAATGGGATACCTTTCTAATTTTAAGAATACTTGGATAAAGGTTATGAAGGAAGCAGCCAAGAAAAAGGGTGTTATTATGTTTGTTGATTTGAAACGTATGCTGTACAATGGTGATCAAAAACGCTGATTTGTGTTATTTTTTATAGGAAAGTTCATCTGGTTTTTTGAAAGTACGAATTACGATTTAGCCATTTGATAACTCTTAAGTATTTGAAAAACTATGCCACTCTTAAAATTCTAATTGAAATTGCGAAATGGGGAACTGTATTCTATGACAGACACTCTGAGAAGAGATGCTTATAGATATTTTTCATTATTAGCAACGAGGGTAGCTGTAACTTTAAAGCTAGAAAGTATGTCAGTCTTCCATCATCCCCAGATACATGTATTATGCAGAATGTTAAATGAAATCAACCAAACTAAGTGTGATAATGAAATGAAAGTTATTCCTTGTGGTCTTGCTCACCCAAGTTTAGCTATCAATAAACTGAAAGAGTCATGAGTATCATGAAATATGTACAAATGCAAAAGAGGCATCCCAAGGGATGCAAGAAGGTACTCCCACATGAGGTAGTTTAGATCATCATGCCTTGGAAAATAAGATCGGGTTTCATCAAATACAATCAGCTGGTTTCAATATATATAATGACAAAAATCCTAACTTCACTAATATCTCAGTGAGAGTGACAAAACCTTTGTATTTATGCAATTACTCAAGGAAAGCACGGTAACATATCTATTGTTGTATATAATACTTCAAAAATCGGGAAACTATGATTGAAGTTCGTACATGGGAAATTGGGAATGCCTGCTTCGGAAATATAATTTTAAATTGCGTTAAAAATGAAGACGATGTCACACTTTCAACAAAGCACGTTAAAGATATATTTAAAAGCGTTTTCATTTTACATCCAATATCGGAACAACGCTAACGTGGAGATTTAAACTTGTTGATTACAGCAGATTTTTAAAGTTTATATTGAATATTAGTTTATTTTTTTCTGAAGTTAAAGTTTTAGAGGAATTTTATTCTAATTATAATTTGGGCTGAAGTATTTGTTATTTCACCTTATAGGTGACTTTTTAGTTCATCTTATTGAAGATGAAGATTTTTGTAAAACATAACACCTGTGAATGCATAATTTTAGTTCGTAATTTTTTAAAAATTTTCTTGCCATAGTCTTTTTGGCCAAATTTAGCTGCACCTCCACCCATCCTCTTACTAAATTATGTATATACTTATTTTCAAGTCTTTTGTTTTGATTTTACCTTTTTGTTTTAACTGAAGTGACTTTTTTGAAAAGGTTTTTTAAAAAGAAATGCTTAGTCTTGCTTATATTCCCAATAGAGAGTTTAATATGGTGACACGTAATGCTTCTGGATAAATTTAAAAAGCCAACATTTACGGTGGTAGGTGTTTAGTATATTACTGTTTGTTATTCAATATTTTTTAACCTTAAATTAAGAGTTTTCGTCGACTCACTCTCGAATACACTTTGAGAGCAATTTTATGAATACTTTAAATTTACATATATGTAAATTTATGATGTATAATAAAATAAATTCATATATGATGCAAGGCTTAAATGAATTTCAAAATACGTGCCTAACCGTGAATACATGTCCAATCTATATTACATTTATTTATTACAAAGCAATATTCTTTGTAGAATTTTTTTTTTGGTTATTTTAAAGTTAATATTTTAACTTTTAGTTCGGCTCGTTAACTTTTATAGAACTTAATGAAAACATCAGTTCTGTAAATATCTTCTCAGAGGTTTTTTTAACCTTTACAATAGTAGAAATTACTACTGCTGCATTTTGTTTTTTACACATTTGAGATTTAAATTATAGCAATCTTCACATATTAAGACTGGAGTTACAAAGGCTAAAGGCATTCTGTTTTTTATACATTTATAGCAGCGTTCACATTAAGGCTGCAGTTGCAAACTTTATGCAAGGTAGGAGAGTGTCTGAGTGCCACAAATTAAGTGGGCTACAGATACATATTGGTGTTATAAAATTGCAGATTCAAAGTATTTATTGTTACTGATGTTGATGATCACCCGAAAGACCAGTTTGAAATACTCTGAAGTAGAGTATCCAATACCGGTCAAAAAATCAATACCGTTATTACGGTATTATAAAAATATAATACAGGAATACCGGTATCAAAACCAGTATTAAATAGTTTAAATTTTTAAAGCAAAGTAAATAAGTTTAAGAATCACAAAAACTTGAAAAGAATACAATTTTTTTGATCTATTTGGTAGAACCTTTATCTTTTATTCCATGAAAGTAACCTCTTAAAAAACAAAGAGCATCCAGAGTTTTGTCGTCCATTCTGCACCGCAACTTGTTTAAAATAATACCGGCAGCAGAAAGTGCTCTTTCGGATTCAACGCTAGTTGGTTGTATCGTTATAAGAAGATCATAAACCTGTTGGAGATATTTTCTTCGCACACCTTCATCTTCGAAGAGACTCATATCCCGGGCTCGTTCTTCAACAGCAGTGCTTTGATTCCAAAGTCCCTTCTGATTTACAATGCCCAAAAGTGAATTGAGATTACTCGCTTTTGATGCACGTGGAAAGTTAAAACTTTATAAATTTGAGTTTCTAATACCACCTTCTAGAATATTATGCAGATAAGAAATTAAATCGGACAACTGCGTTCTTCTTGCAATAATACGTTGTTTTAAAGCACTCATAAATTATATGCTCAATGATGACTAAATTTCACATAGCCTGTCAAACATAAATGTCAATGCTGCATCCTCAGAAATTAAGTTAGCATCCTTGCAACAAAGTGACTCAACGGCTAATTTTACCGGCAAAAGTGCTGAGATAGTAGCTGAAACTGTTTCAAAATCAGTTTCTGTAAAGTTTATATTTAGCTTTAAATCTGTATCTGATTTTTGAATGCATGACTTTAATTTGTAAAAACGTTCGAGCATTGTTAATAGGCTATTCAATCTAGTTTTGGAATCTGCAATTATGAAGTATTCTTTACGAAATTCGAGCTTTACATAATTCTGTAGTACCTCATTTTTTTATGGTGAATGTTTGAATATTTGCACAATTTTCCTTACTTTTCGTATAAGGGGACCAATTTTACTATGTGTTATTTCTGTATCTTGTTCTTGTATATCGTAATCCATCACTAATCTTTCCTCGTATGTATTTGAAATATTTTCAAAGGCACCGTAGTTTTCGTACTCTTCGACATCTGAATATGAGTCAAAGTTTATTGATTCATTTGAGCAAAAGGTTCTTTCTTCAGTTGTTTCTTTTTTATATAGAACATCTACAACTGCAAGTTGAATTGCATGAGCCAAACACAACCGCTGAGCAGCCGGTATTAATTTGCCTACTTTTTGCATAACTGCTGCACCATCATTTGTTAAACAAACAATATTCTATTCTAATGACAAACCATACTAATTCAATTTTTCACTTAAAAGTAAGACAGATTTTTCTGCAGGTAAACCTCCATTGACTTGGAGAAGTCCTAAATTCCAAAACTTTGACTCCGAGTGAAGATTCACGTTTATGTATCACCGGTTCCTTAAGGAAGTCCACTTATCAAAAGTAATACTAAAACCTTTTCCATTTAATTTATATTCTGATATTTCTTTCATTACTATTGAATAGTTTCGCTGTAACTAGTGACAATTTTTTGTATAATCGTGGCGGATTTCGGAAGTTTATCAATAAAATTTAATGCTTTTAATGATTTTCGAAGATCATCGGATGCTATGAAAATTCTGAATGGAAGCCCATCAAGTGCTGTCATTCTAGATAAGATTGCTGCCAGCGAGTCTTCTGTAGTTTTTTTAAAAATGATTAGTAATTTTTAGAGGAGGCGTATCAAATATTGAACTAGATTCACCAAGAGGTTCAATAGCATCTCGTTTTCGTAATATTAGATCATGCTTTGTTTTTAAATGTGTATGAAGGCCGCTTCTTGAGCCGCCTGCTGTTTTTATAATTTTTGCGCACTTCTTACACTTGCCCTTTTTCATCTTTTAGAAAGAAAAACCAAACAGAGTATTTATCTCCGCCTTTTAAATGCTCAATAAACTTTTTAATTTCACTCTCCATCGGCTAAATTAGAATATTATCTTAGTTTGTAAATATGTGTCATATTTTATCCTCACAATGTTTATATCAGTCTCATAATGTGACTGATATAAACATTTAATATCTAAATGAAATGAATTTAAATATATTTAAACTTAAAAATGTTAATTTTTTAAACTTACCAAAGTTTTTCTTGGCAATTATTTTAAAAAAACTATCAAAGCAATAGATATATAAAGATTTTGTAATTTGAAAAAATGTGAACTCGTAATTTACTTTTAGATCCTCTCTGTATAACTAAAAATGTAAAATCAAGAACTCAAGAACTAAAAAATGTTTAACACGTTGCTTTAAAGTATACGCACTTACGATTGTTTCAAAAAAGAATAAAAACAGCAAACCGTAATTACAAACCTCCTGGGAATTTAAATGATTTTAAAAATGACATAAGTAATAATGAGAAGAGTTTCATCAAAGAGTTGTCAATGAATCAGAATTTGACAACTTTACTTTTATATATTAGGTTTTTACTCAAACAAAGAGTTTAAACACATGATAGAATAAAAAATATTTTAAAAATAAGCAACAAATGTTTACGAATTTTCGTATATTTATAATCTGAAATACGACAATGCGATATATCTCAAAAATAGTTGCATTTTAATATCTACTTAAATGTTGTAATACTTTAATTAAAACTTTTGTTATAAATCAATTTAAAAAAGTACATGAAGTAAAAAATATTGCTAAAAATAATAAATAAAAAAACAACCATTCAAATACCGAAATACCGGTATTTAAGCCTTTTAATACCGGTATTCGAAACTAGACAAAATCGACCGAAATCCCGGTTTTCGGTATCCCGGTATACCGGTATCGAATTCCCTAATCTGAAGGTGCTTGCAGCTTGTTGATCATAATACAGGTCCACCGAAGAGAAGCCTCAATCGATTGTCTAAAAATACCAGCACATTAATGCGAGTATAAAAACATCTTAAAGTTTTTCAAAAGATAATGTTAAATAAAACAAGTTACCTTTTAGTTTGTTTTTAGGCTAATGTTACTTTAGTTTCAGTGATATAAATGGCTGCTGTCTTTTAAGTAAGTGCCCATTGCTGCTTCTGTAGGGAATTAAGAAGTATTCAGGTCTATCAAATCGCTTCAGGTACGTTAAAAAGTAAAATAATTGTTGATTCCTTTTAAAATTAGTGGAGTTTTTTCTATATCAACCGATGGACTCCAGTTACTTGCAACTGTTAGATATCCCTGCTAAAACAAGTTTCCTTTCTGTTCTAGAAAGAACAGAAGGATGACCTTGGGGTACTCCGTGAAGTAAATCAGGGTAGAAGCAGAGGAAAATCAGAGCATCCTAAGGTATGAGCATAATACCGTGAAATTTTTCATACCGTGGTGAATAACTTTTGGTAAAGACACATGGTGAAATTCTGCCTCCTTGGGATACCCTGTGTAGCAAATTAGGGTGACCCTATTAAATAAGGTACCCTTAGGTTAAATTAAATGGAGTTTGTGCAAAATTTATTGAGAATTCGATAAAAATTGTGAATTTGTGTAAAGAACACACCCACATACATATACACATACAAACTTTGGTCTTTAAATATTAGATTGTAACAGAAACAAAATATTTTTTTAACTAAACTTTTTATTTTCTATAGATTATAAAGATTAATGTTATATGCTTGAGTCGGGTAAAAACTTTTTCCACAAGAGATTGGAATGTATGAAACGGCCTTTAAACAAATAGTTTTTTTTGTTATTTTAAAATTTTCATTTCAAATTTGAAACTTTTTTTTGTTTTTTTTTATTTTAAAAACGTTATTTAACTTTTTTATATATAACAGCTTGACATAATATTTTTTTTGAAGGTGTTATTTGCAGATTTAAATATCGCAAAAGTCATATTACACAACTGTCCGGAGAGCCTCAAAACATAAAAGTCATGCTCAAAAAATAAAACCAATTGGGTTTGGTAGCCCATTTATCCATGTTTCAAAAAATAAAAAAATTGAAATCATCTGCCTACGTCTAAGGAAAAAAAATGACTTAGAATTTTCTCATGTTATTGGCTCCTTTCCTAAAGGCATAAGGAAAAAAAAAAAAGTTACTTATTTATGAATAACTATAAAATTTGATAGATAATCACTAGAAAAAAAGAAAATTTGATAAAAAATAACCATGTAAAATAAACAAAATGAAACTAGATTGCTTTTATTGCTAATCCATTTTAAACTACATAACCCTAGGGGTATCTTTACCTGCTAATTCGTTTTCTTTTAAAAGTGAAGTGTTTTAAATGTTTTTTTAAGCCCATATTTTTTGAATAACTTTGTCCATTTTATTGCTTAGTACTTAATGTTACAGTGTTACATATTTTTGCCATTGAATAGTGAAATAAGGAAGCTGTTAAAACATAAATCTTTTTATTAGTTGCTGACAATAAAATAAGTGCTTTATCAAATAAAAACACAAACAAGTACTTTTTGTAATTTTAACTTTGCTTGGACTCTTTCAAAATGCCCAATAGAGCCAAATCTCACGAAGAATGTAAAAAAACAGTGTGTGTTGTATATATGAAAAAGTGCAATTCACCAATTTCTGGTGTAGCCTTTGAGAGATTCAAAAACATTTTTTCAGCAGACATTGACTTTTTGGAATCTAGAGTTCCAACTGAAATGTGTGGAACGTGTAGAAATCAACTTAGAAGGGTTAAAAGAGGAGTATCTGTCAAGCTGCCTACTCTTTACAATTTTCAAACTATCAATGTCAAGACTGTGACAAGAGGTTCTAAACTGTAACTACCTGATTTGCCGAATTGGTAAGCTGAAACTGACTAAAAAACATCCTTTGGATAATTCTACACCTTCAAATCCCACAAATCCCCTGAAAAGATGTTCAGATTATTTGTCACCACTAAGGAAAGGCTTACCTCATAAATGTAACTCTACTTCTTTGAATTTAAACCTTAGAGAAATCTCAACAGAAAACAAAAAAGGTTTTTGAACAGATAGCCTCTGCAACTATCAAAGGTCAAGAATCATCACTAGGTGGGACAATCACGCTATCAGTGACTGAGGGAGGTTGTCCATTACCTGTTACCCTCAGTGTCTTAAATTTTGTTCCCATTTTGTCTGTTCTAAGATTACATTTAATAACAAGGTTTTTTAAAATTTGTCTTTAGGAGCATCATGTTCAAAATCAACAACTGCAGAAAAGTATAAGTTAAGTGCACAAGACCTGATACAAATTCAGCAAGCTACAGGCATGTCTAATATTAGAGCCAAAAAACTTGCTACAATACTAAATTTCGTTTCCAAATCGTCTCTTTTTGAGCCAAACTATCGAGCAAATGTTCATGAAGCAGGGTTGCAACTTGCAAACTTTTTTACAAAAACTACAATTGCATCATCAGGCAAAAAAATCCCACACAAAGAGTACGCAGTTGTTCACTGCAAAAATCTCTCTGACTTTCTAGCAGAAGTTTCACTTAAGAGACTACTTCAAGCAGGTCATCTCATAAAAGTTGGGGTTGATGGAGGTCGAGGCTTCCTAAAGCTTACAGTAAGTCTTCAAAGAACGAATCATGAAGATGATTCAAGCAGTCCACCTTCAAAAAAAATTGTCACCTCTCGAGCTCTAAAAGACAGTGGAGTTAAAAAGCAATTTCTAATTGCAGTTGCAGAGGATCTACATGAGAATTACAGCAACATCAAAAACTTTATTGAGCTTGTTCAACCTGAAAATGTAGACTTTGTGGTTTCTTGCGACTTGAAAGTTGCTAACATTTTATGTGGTTTGCAATGTCACTCTGGCTCACATCCATGCCTATACTGTGATAGAGAAGCAAAGAACTTAGCTGAAAAAGTTGCGCTCAGGACGCTGTCTGATCTTCAAAATTGTTACACAGACTTTCTTTCAAAAGGTGGTGACATTAGGAGGGCAAAGTTTTTCAACAATATTGTCCATAAACTTCTAAAGCTTCTAAAAGCTGATCCAAACAAATTCATTTTCGAACTAATTCCCCAGTGGAACTTCATCTGCTTATTGGGATAGTAAATCACTTGTTCTAAGCGCTAAAGAAGCATTGCCAGAAGCAGATGAGTGGCCAAAAATCAATCCAACCGTATCATGGCGGATAATTTGCTGGCAATGATTGCCAAATACTCCTAAAAAATATTGAAGTGATAGATCAGCTCTTTGAGAACCTAGATTGATCAGTTTTGGCCATCATTGATGCATTCAAAAAATTCAGTGCTGTTGTTATAGCCTGCTTTGGAAACTTCCTTGACAAAGAATATGAAAAAAAAACTGAAAAAATTTCAGACATCTTTTTTAAGTCTTGGATTTTTAAGTGTGACCCCAACAGTGCACATCGATTTTTTTTCACATTGATGATTTTATCAGAATGAAGAAAAAATCCCTTGGTCCTTTCAGGGAACAATCTTTAGAAGCTCTTCATTACGATTTTTCTGTTCAGTGGCAAAGATACAAACATTCAAAATTACATCCACAATATGGAAATTGGCTTGAAAGATGTGTGGTTGAATACAATAGCAAGCACATTTAGGTGAAATATATCTGTTGCATCTTTAATGAACATTGAAACCTTGCTACTTTAGAATAAGTGTTTGTGACAAAAATAAATCAACTGAGAAAATACCTATGGATTTATTTAACTGATTCAAAAAATTATTTATGAGACTAAACCTTATTAAATATTTATTTGTTTAACCTGTATGTAATTGTAATTTGTAAAAAAAACCACAGCAAATAAAATCTATAATGTTTAGAATTTTGAAACAGCCTTTGTCAAAGTTAAATTATAGACACTACTTTAATGGTTTTTTTGCGACAGTTTTTTAAGTTTAGAAATGATTCAAAGAAAAAATGGTGATCCAAGAAATCTTTTCCATTAAAAGAAAGGTTAAAATGACTGACAAGTTCAAAGTAACAATGATTTCCTACACATTGACTGATGGCTTAATTTTTTATTTTTAAAGCCTCTATGTATAGACTATGCATATCAATAATAGTAATATAAGTTTTATTATTTATTTCGTATTTTTGAGTGTGTCTTTTGTGGTTTGAGGCTCTCCGGGTGATAAAGCAAGGAACAAAAAAATCCAAAAAATCAAAGTCATTTTTTTCCTTGGACGTAGGCAGATGATTTCAATTTTTTTATTTTTTGAAACATGGATGTATGGGCTACCAAACCCAATTGGTTTTATTTTTTGAGCATGACTTTTATGTTTTGAGGCTCTCAGGGCAGGCGTGATTAGGGCCGAGCTGCAAAGAATTTGTATCATTCAATTCAGTTTAAGAGTTAGAGTTTCAAAAGATTGCTCGATTCTGCAGCTTAGTTGTATTCCATGAAACCATTAGTGAATAGGGTCACTGGATGATGTGAGTTTTTTAATGCCCACTGTGGGATTATTGTAGTTCTCAAACATGAAAACAAAATGTATTGACAATTACATTGGTGAAAATAAAAACTATGCCAAGGTGCAAATACGTATAAGCAATAAAAACTTACTTAACGTTTTTATAAATGCTAATGTTGTCCAGAAAAACCGGTTTGCAGTTAATTGATAATAATACAGATCAACGGGGTTAATTCATGCAACGGTAATCGTCTAAACACATTTCTTTTTTCATATATAAATTAATTGGATAATAGAGTTCTTTAAGAAATTGAACGATGCATTTAAAAGTGTAGTTTGAATGAGTCGAAGGAGTTTTCAGAAAAAGATATTGGAAAATTAACTTACAAAAATCAAAAATTAAGATAATTTCTTCTAGTTTATTCTTACGAAAAATTTTGAATAACTTTTTTTGAATACTTATATTACTAGCTTATCATGTTATATAACAGAACACCCGTTAACTTGTATTTGGATTTAAAATTGAGTGTTAACTTGAGTTTCAACGGTAGAAAATGGATGCTGCTCTTTAGAAATAATTCAGGCTAAACAACTTTAGGTTTGTTAAAATGTAAAATGAATGTTGATTGCAATTTAAATTGGGCAACATTTTATTATCAACAGGCGGAAACCGTTCGTTGAAACTGTTGGATATCCTGCTAAAACATGTATCCTTACAGGTTATAAAAGTAACTTTTACTGTTGACCATTTAGAGAAGCGGGTTGCTGTACAATAACAAATTAAACTCTCCTAATGAACTTTTTCATATCAATTTATTTTATTTGCCTTTATACAAACCAACGCAGATGGTTGTATGTCAAAACTATTTAGTTTCTTTTTTTAATAACGTTAATTGCCATTTCAGATAAAAAAAAAAAGAAAAAAGAAAATGATTATTTTAATGAGGCTTACTTTAGTTAGAAATGCTTCAAGTAGTAAGGAGAATAACTCAAAGGAAATCCCCGTGACTAATGTCAATTTTTTTGAGATCTAAACTTGGTGCGTGGTGATATTTTACAAGCCAATAAAACCGCTCTTTAAGCATCTGCGTCTCGTTATTTCTTTATTCGAGACGAGACAATCCTAAAAGCTTTGTCCCAATTAGCGATAAAAATTGAGACAATTTTCAACTTTCAGTCGAAATCCGGGACGATACCGAGACGAGATAAGATGTCCCAGGCAAAAATAGGAGCTTTACAATTTCACGGAATTTATATCTTTTTAACAGGACATAACGAGACATAACGAGACACACTGGTTAATTCTTAATGTAAAATTTAAATAATGAATTTCTGGCACAATTACCATCATTTATTTCAGCTGCTACTATTGATATTGTTATACCATTTATATAAACACAGCTTTAGCAATATTAATGGTAGCAGCTGAAATCAGAAAGAAAAAAAAAAATTTAGGATAGTATTTAACTTATTCAACTAAAATATCGTGCAAGAAGGGGATAAATATGTGTCCAAGGGCTAAGTTTCTGATCATTTAATATTGTTTATTGCTGAGGTCAGTATTCACTTCTAATGCAAGAGTTTGCTTTACACTCATATTTAAATGAAAGGTTTTATCCAAAGTGTCTTTAACTTTTTTGATCAATAAAACATTCTACTTTTTTTAAAAAGTGTAGCTCTTGCAGAGACTAAAAATAGAGCATTACGTTCAACACATAGTTCTTTTATTTTTTCTCTTTTGCTTTGCTCTTCAAGGACTACCCATTATTTATGGGGTTTTCCAGAACCAAAATGGCTACTTTAATTGGTCTTCAAGATTTTCTTGAAGCCATTGATATTCTTTTTCTATAAAAGAATCATAATTTCTACCACATTGCTTTAATTTTTTCTTCACTTTTGAAAAAAATGAATCTATTGTAGCCTTTATGTTTTCTTTGGTAATTTCTTCAGTTTTATATGATTTCGTTAAGTATATCCATCCATAAACGTAATTTATCCACTCCTAATTCACGTACATTCGGGATAAGATCTAATCTTTTTATTGTTATTGTTTTTAAGAATCACCAAGTTAATAAAATCATTAACATATATCAGAAACATTTTTTAGTACTTTAAATAACTTTTTACTATACACTTTTTAATATTTTATATTATTATTTCTTTGACAATTATCACATTAAGTTTCCTATAATTTTTAAGTAAATAATATTACTTGTATATTCCAGGAAATACTGAAGTTGTTAAGTAATTCTATTTCAAATTTGTAGTACTTCTCGAATAATAAATCATTATTCAAAAAAAAAAAATTAAAAGATTATCTTAAAAGTAAATATAGACTTTAATTTAGATTAAAAGTCTCTATTTTTACTAAATAAAAATTTCTATTTTTAGATTTCTTTGAAAACAATATTAAAATTTTTAACTTCTTTCAACCATTAATATTAAATAAAAATTTTATGAAAAAACTAATTTTACTTTTTAAATAAATAATCATTGTAATTTAATATTATTTAAAAAAAGGGCACTTTACAAAAAAGTTGTGAAAGTGTTTATTGCCATTTTTTTGTTATTTTGAGTCACTGTGCGACATTTCTGGCTGGCAAAATAAAGTTGTTCGGCAAAAAAATTTCTTCACTGCGGAAGCGCGAGTTAGAAATCTATTTAATATAATTGATCTGTCTCGTAACGTTTCATAATATCGGGAACACAATTTTTAAGTTCCGAAACAAAATTATTGTCCTGATTTATAACTTTATTCCGGGACAAATTTTTTCCTGTCTTGTTATTTTTTTCCGGGACATTTCTCATCTCGTTATGCTTGTCCCGGTTCAATTCGAGAAAACGATTCCGAGACGAAGAGCTTTACCGCTCCTTTGAACGCATACTCATACAGAAAGCTGTTAGTTGAGTTTGCTTGCACTCAAGCTGACCTTGTAGCAGTGATTTTTAGGTTTAAATTTTTGCGTGAGTATGTACCCAAATGAAAAAACATTACAACCGAATTGTGCGAGCATTATTTTTCATATCTCCAAACATTCTTGTTTGATTACATTCATCGTAAAAGCTGTCTTAAATGTATAACATGCATTATGGTTAAATACATAAAGAAAAATAACTTCAAGAAAATTTGATTTATGTTTTACATTAAACATAACGCAAGCAAAGCATAAAGATTTTAGCATTTATACAAGAGACTTTGAACAAGAAAATAATAATACACAATATTTGATTGAAAAGAATCAAAAAGTATTAATTTACACGTAAAAAAACGTTTTATTCAAATATTGAGCAAGTTTGCAAATGAATACGTGCACAAAATTTATCTTAAATATAATACTAGCTTGAATAACTTTTTCTAACACGCACAAAAAAAAAATTAACTTAATTAGTTCAATAAATGTTAAAAATAAAAGCCATTTTAAAATCATGTATAAAATATTGTCTTAAAGAGAAATTTACAACATTTACAATTGCTCCTGAAAATTAAAAAAAAATAAGGCATGTATAACAACATTCATCAGAGATTACTTGTGATATATAATCAATAGAAATTTCAGCTCTGTTAGAATTCAAGAATTCTATTTCAAGTCGCCTAATGTGGTCAAAATGGTCTTTGGCTGAAAAACCAATCCAAATGGAAATAATAAGTTTGAAGTCACTTAATTCTCTTTTCTGATTATCTTTACCAAGATATAATTCCAGCATGACTATATTTTCATCACCGCATAAGAAGATAGCTGGTTGCAAGATAAGACCGTTATACAATATCCACTTATCAGATGTCCATTTCTCCGTAGCTTTGTTAAAATTCATTTGTAAATTGTACCTATGAAACACTATTTCCTTATTATATTTAAAATAGCGAATATTTGCCCGAATAGAATTATAAAAAAGAGAAAATTTTTCTTTATTAATTTCGAACTTTAAAGATCGGTCCAATCTGTCATGCGATTTAATGAAACCGTTTGCAGAAGCAGGATATGCAACTGCTTTAACATACCAGTTTAAGAATCCGGGCCACTTGCATAAGATAGGATTAGTATGAGACAAGACAGTTGTCAGAAACGGTACATCCATGTGTTCATACCGACATTCAGCAAGCAGAGCTTCGATGTTTTGTTCTGTTTGTCTGCTTTCATCGGCTTCTAACCAGTTCAATACTAATGTCATCACACTGTTTTCATGAAAAGCAAACCCGTCATTAGACTTCAATAGCATTAACAAGCTTGAGAAGTGAAGCTTGTTTGGTAATTCACCACATACAACGCATTCTAGCGGGGTAAATGTGTTGGTGAGGAACTTGCTGCAACAACTTACGAAAAAGTCTTTTGATAGAACATGTCCGAGAGAACATTCATAGAAAGCTAAACAATCTAATACTGAATTGCATTCGTCGATTGTTGCAACGCTTTCATATGCAACCATTGCTGATCCTTGTTTAAGAAGCGCATCACACATATATCGATCACCAATTACTAAAACCTTAAGTAGTTTAAAAAGACCAATACCTTTTAATAAATCAAAGTCGTAAAAGCAATGAATGAGCAACTCCACATATTCGCTATCACCAGGGTTAACACTCAAAACAATTTCTTTTTCATATTTCTCCTTCATAGAAGTTTCATGAAGAAGTTTTGCAAAGAATTTACTGTTTAAACACAACACCAACTTGTGAACTGGAAGACAAACTTGCTTATTGCAGCTCTCGACTGTGCTACCTAAGTAAAATTAATGTGCTGTGTTTTTAAAAAACTCTTAACACGAATATAAAAAAAAAAAAAACATTTAACAACTTCAATATCACTACTATTCTCAGAGGCTGTGTCACTCTCTTGGATGTTATCATAGAATGTGGCTTCAGCTGAAGAACTAGTATAATTAAAAAGTTTCCCTCTGTTCTTAGCTTTTGAAGTCTTTACAAACAGGAAGTTGAAGTGAATAAAACGGTAAACTGGCTCTTCCTCTGCTTAAATGTTACCACTCGACCTAAACAAACAGATGTTACCGAGTTTCTGCCGATGGGTTGGTTGCCCCTTTCAAATATAGCTTCTCTATATTCACTGATGTTAAAGATGCGTTTTAACAGGATCAAATGTTTTTTTAATGTCAAGGACTATAACAACAGAGGTCCCATCTTTAATCATATTGCCTTTTGGATGATCAACACAGAAAACATCAAAATAGCTTGATAGATTCGTTTTCTTATTAACGAAAACCCTCACGGAAGTGTAAAGGAGCCTTTCTTTTTAGTCTCTGCTTTTTGATGCCTCAAAAATCCTGATCGCATGGCGATTGGCTGTGTCCTAGAAGTGGACACAGCCAATCTGCTACTTCTTTATAGCTCATCTAAGCTTTTAATTTAGCAATTATAGTGTGATAAAGTATTATTTGAATGTTTAACGTTATTGAGAAAGAAAGTAACAAAATTAGAAATAGTTACCGTTAGATTCCTCTTCATTAAGCCTATCCGTTTCGTCTGTTGTGTCCTCGATAATACGCAGCGTTATGTCGCTTAAAAAATCGGTCTTGTAAATGTTGGTGAGGGATTTTAGGAATTCGTTCTTCGTCCCGGAAGTTTCATCAACTGTTTTGGTTTCACACTCCATTTGATTTGATTAACTTGTTTTTAACTAGAACAAAAAGACATGAGGATTGACAGTTCAAATGTATTAGTAGCGTCAAACTGTTGGTAATGCTTTGCTTCTTCATTGTCATAGTAAGAAAATGATTTCCAAAATTATTTCATCAGAAACTGGAAAAAAAAGTAGAACTTCGAATACAAATATTTGTAAGGTACGACATTTGCATAGTTTTCATTTAATACTATTAGCTGCATTTATTATAGAAATCTCAAAAACTTTTATAATAATGCTGCTGCATTTTTTTTTTAAAAAAAAAAATCAAATTTAACGCAGTGAATATTTCCTAAGCGGTTTTGTTTGTTTGTGAAAATTGGAGAAACAAGAACGCAGTTTTAAATGAATCAGAGCCACTCATCAATGCAATCTGGATTACTATTAGATAAAAAAAGAAGGAGCTCTGGATTATCCTGACAACGTGAAACGTTTTATGGTATTCGAAGAGCCTATAAACTGTTCAACGAACGATACCAGAAATGACAATCCATTAGAGGAACTAATGAAGGTGTTGATAAGTTTGAAGAGTACTTTTTTGGTGATTATATTGAAATAAACTAATGGTTAGGCATATCTTCAACTATTACAGTTATGTAATCATATAGTTTTTAAATTTACCGTCTTTGTTTTTAATTGAACTTTTTAAACAAACATATTTCAGTGTGTTCATTGGTTAATCAGAAACGGATTTTCGCAAGTTTGAAGTTCAAACAAACGTTTACTCACTTGACTTTCTTTTTGCTCTTCTCTTCTTCCTCAGCCTTCGCTTCTTTTTATTTGAAACTCTTGTAAAAAAGACCATTAAAATTTCGTTCTAGATAATTCTCGGAATTATATGAATATAGCTAACTCGATTGGCTGTCATGAAAGCATTAAATTTCAATTCAAATGCGAAACTCATTGTATGAGAGTGCTGAGTGAATTTATTATCTAAATAAACGATGCGAAGTTGTATTCGAGCAGGTGATTCTTAGAAATTGATTATTATTAATGAAGTAGTTATTTTTTCAACATAAAGTCATAAATTATGAAAACCAAACATTGTAAATATTTCATTTGGGGTCAAATGCAAAATAGCTTTAGTTAAAGGTTAACCAACTTGTGAAATTATTTACGCAGAACAATCACTAAGCATGTTTACCTCGAAGAGTGTGTCGAACCTCTATTTCCATTTAGAAGCAAACCGAAGCGAGATCACGACATTATTTTCATTCGAATGTTGTTTGATAAACGCACATAAAAGTTTTATTTGATATAAGTTTTATGTAAGTTTGATAAATGTTTTAGTGTTTATGTTATTGTAATAGGACTTTATCATCTTGTAGTTGTTTTTAGTTTTTATTATTGCTTAATTATGTTTTGACCCATGCTTGATTTAGTTCTCGAATCAGAATATGCCGCATTAAAAGTAGTGTTATCGGCACATGTTTTGATAAAACCTTCTGTAGAGGTTATTAAAGCTTTAAATAAAGGAAAAGTTTCTCAAAATAGAATAGATATTTAATTATAGGTTTTTTCAATATTGGAAAATCCTTAATTTTACTTTAAAACCTCTTAAACCAACAAGTTTTGTTTTCTATGTTTATTCAAATTTTAAAATGTTTCTATAGACTAGAAGAATAATTAGAAAACCAAACTTTATTTGTGGTTGATAGTTAAGTGTCAATAACTATCTCTTTCAAACGCTTTTTTTGCCATGTTCTATCTTCACTACGTTAATTGTAATATTCTATGATGGAATGATGCAATTACAATTAATATTTCATTATATCTTTATTATACTGAAATGTAGCTGTTGTACTACTTTTCGGCTCTTTAAAACTTGGATAAACAAGGCAGCATCCTCAAAAGGAATTGAATCTTTTTTACTTTTAGCAATAATAAACCGAGTCATTTTTCCTTAACTAAAACATGTTTTTTTAACATTTTGTTACTGTTCTAAGTTTAAAAAGACTCGATAATTTTTAATTATATTGCTTATAAATAGAAATCTTTTGTGAAACTATAATTCTTTGTGAAGTATAATTCTTTTTACTAAGTAAATAAAAATCATATAGTTTTGGAAAATTGTTTCTACAAGACTTCTCAATCGGAAAAAGCATATATTATTTTCAATAATTAACCATCTTTGTTATGACCGTTTTTTACGGCAAGAGGTGAAATTTTACTTCATATTAGAAAAGAAATCATGTTTTGATTTTTCTCATCTAAGTAAAAAGTTATTGAAAAATGATAAGAAAATGTAATTCTTATTTTACTCAGAATAAAATTTAGAAATTTAATTTTTCATATACATAAGGGTCAACAGCTTTACAAAGCAAAAAAAATTTATTAGATGTTATTTGTTTTTTGAAACTACTTTATTTTTCGAAATCATTGGGAGATGTAGTTGAGCAATTCTGATATGTGGAACTGGAATAACATACCATCATGTTTTGATAGTATTTTATTCCAGTTCAACATATTTTTAAAATTTTACTTCCATAGCCATTGATTGTACAAATCAAAAAAAGACTTACTGATACTCTGTATATCTCAAACATGATTGAATGATAGCTTTGAAGGAATTAAGTAGTTAGTTTGTTGGGAGAAAGTTATATTAATATTTTTTTTATTGTGGAAGGGAAGTTACTGTAAATCCTCCTCCGGAAAAAGGGAAGGCTTCTATACACAGTTGGTAAGAGGAGGTGTATGCACTAGTGGATAAATAAATAGAAGAGCAGTTATCTTCATATGCAGAGAGGGTCATCAATAGCTATTATAGCAAAATCTACATGGAGGTCATAGAAAGATAAATTTGATGAAATGAGCACGTTTAATGGACTAATTTTAGCATGGGATCACTATATTTGTGTTCTTATAAAAAATATAGGAGCAAAGGCATCCTTTTTGAAAATTTTTCCTCTGTCACGATTATAAAATGTTTTTAGTCCATTTAAGGTTTTTTCAAAATTGGTGAAGAAAAATTGTTAGTAAATGATTGTTTTTACAAACTTTACATTATTACGAATCATTTGTAGAATTAATCTTTTTCAGATTTGCACCTATCTTGGATTAGTTGCAACTGTAGAAGTGCATGGTGACCATTATCAGTTTTATGATCAACATAAATTTGGACAAGTCACTTCTATAATACTTAAAACCATTTCTGAATGAAGGCTATCATGTGTTTGCCGAAAACTATTATAAGTTATCTTAACTGAATTGCTTTTAAAGCAAAACAGCTAAATGACAGGAACATTGAGGAACGACAGAAAACAAAATTAATAAAAAACTCTGATTATCTTGAAACAAAAAAAACGGAAAGGTAAAATAGGGTTGTGCTAACAATATGAAACGATAACTTGCCAATACTCGTTAAAATGACCAACCACCATAGAATTAAAAAAAAAAACCAAAATTGTTTTAGATTACAAAGAGTCAATGGCTGGTGTAAATCACTGATTAGATTGTAGCACACCATTTAGGATATAGAAAAACCTTAAGATGATACTAAAAAGCAGGAGTAAATAATTCGGAGCCTTTCTTTTTTTTTTCCCAATATATTCTCACCTTTACCAAAGGTTTGTACCAAAATCTGAATTCAACCATATTTTTTAATTTAGATAAAAAAAATCATGTATTTCTAGTTTGAGAGAAAGAAAAGACAACTTTAAACCTGTCGAACAGTTTTGTTTTTAGAAACCCACTTGCCATAATTATTACTGTATCACGAAGATAACATGGTTTGCCTGAGGATGGACAAAACAACAAGTAGTATAATAACAATAAATTTTAGTAGCAATAAAGAGATTCAACCAGAATTTTTTTTTTTTCAATTTGATGTTTGATAAAAAGGCAGGTTTTTGTTGGACAATTAAATGCAATGTTTTGTCGTTTTTTTTAATATATAAAGTAATGGGAACTGAAAAGCAATATTGTTATTTCATGAAATATTAAACAGTAAAATAGTGCTTCTTCAAATTAAGATTCTTTAAGAAGCAAAGTAATAAAGAAATCCCATTTGAATTTAAGAAACAAATAGAACATGATGTTACGACCTCATTATTTAAGATATGTGAAATGTGAACAGTGCTTGGAAAGTTTTTTAAAGGATCTCGTTCCCTTCCCCCTTCATTTTGTAAAATAAGACCACGTTCCAGTTCCTCGTTCCATATTCAAAAAAGGAACTCGTTTCACTTTCCTCAAAAAATAGAACTCGTTCCTATGTTGTTCCTTTTTTTGAAACTTAATTGTAATTACTATATTGTATTACTTTAACCGCATTTATATCAAAATAGGAGCAAAACTATTGTTTCGCTCGGGGAGCGAGGCTTTCTAAAGGTGTTTATTTAATCATTAGTTTTAAGAAGTTTTTTTATGGTTCTGGTGTCCTACTGGCACAGTCTGCCTCTGCATGTTCTTTATGCACAATAATTGATTTTAATTTCAGCTCGGAAGTATGAGAATTTTAAAAATGTTATTGAAAAGTAAAAATTTTGAAAATAAGTAAAAAGTATAAAGACAAATAAAGTTTTAAACATCAACTTTATTTTATTTCAGTAAAACTAGCTTTTCAAATAGAGAATCACGCGGTGTCTTTTTTCAGTCATCACATTAGACCCTGTTATAAATAGCCGCTCAACCGGAGTACTCGATAGAAGAGGTGTTATGTTCTAAAAAGACTTTAAATACTGCTGGGTATAATACTAAGTTAACTCTTTTTTTTATGTGATTACAAATAAAACTCTATAATAAATAATACTAATGTAAAATATTATTATTATTATTCATTATTAATTTATTATTATCATAAACTTATTAAATTATTATTCATTAATAAAAGTTAATAAATTTATTCAAAAATAATTTAAAATTTTTATCTTTTTTTTTTGTGAAAGAATCCATCCATTTACACAAAACACATTTTTTAATTATTACCATTTATTCTATTGAAAACAAAAAATGGTTCTAAGCAAACTTTTACCTAAGAGAAAAACATTACATCGTGTTAAGTGTAATAAATATTTTACTTGCATAGATTTATGACCTCAGTTAAGCACATTAAATAAAAACATTAGTTAACAAACTTAAATTATAAATAATAAACTTAGTTCAAAGCAAAATAAAATATGTAAAAAGTAACACCAAACTTTATACTCATGCAAAAAAACTGTTTGTTGAGCTTGCTTACACTCAAGCTGGCCTTGCAGCAATCATGTTCGGGATTAAATATTACGTGAGTGCGTACCCAAAGGAACAAACAATTACAACCGAATTGCGCGAGTGTTACTTTTCATTTCTCCTAAATTACTTAATTGATTGCCATAATTGTAATGTAAAAAAAATCAAAATTTATTTGTTTCATGCTTTACATATAACTTAAAGCTAGCTGAACAAAAACCGAAGCATTTATACTAGAAAAATAGTTAAATATTATATCTAATTGAGAAAATATCACTATAAATTACAAATAAAAAGTTGTTAATGAAAATACCGCTTAAGTTTGCATATGAATGATTGCACCAGATATTTCTAAAATTTTATATTACTTTGAATAAATTTTTAACCCATTCACAAAGTTTAATAGGAATTTTAACTACGATATGAGTAAATGATGAAAAACAAATTCTATTATGTGTAATATTTTAAACAAATGTTGATAAAACAAACAATTGTAAATTATTATTTAAAAAAATGCAATAGTAAACTCCTTTTGGAACAAATTTAACAACTTTAAATAAGACAAAACGCTCATAAAAAAACTAAAAATAAAGAAGCCATTCAAACTGACACTCATCACAAATATCTTTTGATTTATAAAGAAGTAAAGTTTCAGCTCTGTTACATTCCAAGAACTCTATTTCATATTTCCGGAGAGAATAAGGATCAATCTGATACTTGGCAAAAAATCTTACGAAAAAGGAAACTTTAAGATAAAATTTATTTAGTTCCCTCTCCTGATCTTCTTTACCAAGATACAGTTCTAGCTTGACTGTGTTTTTATTCCCACAAAAGAAAATTGCAGTATGTAAAACATAACCGTTATACATTATCAACTTATCAGATGTCCATTTCTCCGTAGCTTTGTTAAACTTCATTTTTAAATGGTACCCATGAAACACTGTTTCTTCATTATATTCAAAACTGCGAATGTAACTCTCGATAGAAACACCAGAAACAGACGGAACTTTTTTACAAGTTTCAAACTTTAGAGATCTATTCAATCTCTTATGCAATTTAACATATCCGTTTGCAGAAGCAGGATATGCAACTGCTTTAACATACCAGTTTAAGAATCCGGGCCACTTGCATAAGATAGGATTAGTATGAGACAAGACAGTTGTCAGAAACGGTACATCCATGTGTTCATACCGACATTCAGCAAGCAGAGCTTTGATGTTTTGTTCTGTTTGTCTGCTTTCATCGGCTTCTAACCAGTTCAATACTAATGTCATCACACTGTTTTCATGAAAAGCAAACCCGTCATTAGACTTCAATAGCATTAACAAGCTTGAGAAGTGAAGCTTGTTTGGTAATTCACCACATACAACGCATTCTAGCGGGGTAAATGTGTTGGTGAGGAACTTGCTGCAACAACTTACGAAAAAGTCTTTTGATAGAACATGTCCGAGAGAACATTCATAGAAAGCTAAACAATCTAATACTGAATTGCATTCGTCGATTGTTGCAACGCTTTCATATGCAACCATTGCTGATCCTTGTTTAAGAAGCGCATCACACATATATCGATCACCAATTACTAAAACCTTAAGTAGTTTAAAAAGACCAATACCTTTTAATAAATCAAAGTCGTAAAAGCAATGAATGAGCAACTCCACATATTCGCTATCACCAGGGTTAACACTCAAAACAATTTCTTTTTCATATTTCTCCTTCATAGAAGTTTCATGAAGAAGTTTTGCAAAGAATTTACTGTTTAAACACAACACCAACTTGTGAACTGGAAGACAAACTTGCTTATTGCAGCTTTCGACTTTGCTACCTAAACAAAATTAAAGTGCTGTTTTTTTAAAAAACTCTAAACACGAATATAAAAAAAAAAGCATTTAACAACTTCAATATCACTGCTATTCTCAGAGGCTGTGTCACTCTCTTGGATGTTATCATAGAATGTGGCTTCAGCTGAAGAACTTGTATAATTAAAAAGTTTCCCTCTGTTCTTAGCTTTTGAAGTCTTTACAAACAGGGAGTTGAAGTGGATAAAACGGTACACAGGCTCTTCCTCTGATTAAATGTTGCCACTCAACCTAAACAAACAGATGTTACCGAGTTTCTGCCGATGGGTTGGTTGCCCCTTTCAAATATAGCTTCTCTATATTCACTGATGTTAGAGATGCGTTTTAAGAGGATCAAATGTTTTTTTAATGTCAAGGACTTTAACAACAGGCGTCCCACCTTAAGTCATATTGCCTTTAAGAGGATGATCAACACAGAAAACATCGAAATAGCTTGATAGATTCGTCTTCTTATTAACGAAAACCCTCACGGAAGTGTAAAGGAGTCTTTCTTTTTAGTCTCTGCTTTTTGATGCCTCAAAAATCCTGATTGCATGGCGATTGGCTGTGTCCTAGAAGTGGATAGTTGACAAACGCTGTTTTCAAGAAGCGACTTTTGTTTGCAATCTCCTGCAGATATGCAAAAATGTACCGCCTCTAGCTCAAGATTGAAAAATTTGCCTAAAATTATGTAACATTATTATTAACAGTCTATTATAGTCTAACAGTTACTGCCTAACTGTCCTTGATCTAACAGCCTAGGCACTTATGAATTAGAAGTATAGATTTCTTTCTGATCGGACTCGTGACCTAGATTTTCTCTGAGCTTAAACGCAACTGTTTAAAACTAAAACAATAAATGGTGTTGTTACCTCTAACTTTAGCCGATTTGATTTTATTCTTTTTTTAACTTAATGTTGCTGGCCTTTTTTTGTGTGCCTTTCATTTCAAAGCCAGGTGATCAAAGTGAGTATAATGATTAGTTTAGCAAAGTTGTAAACACAGGACCACAGTTGTAAACACCGAAGCACAGGACTTAACTACTATTCGTTTACAAAACTTGGTGTTTTAATACGTTGGTTAGCTTAGAAAGGGTACTAAAGTACATAATTAAGCTTCTATATTTTTACAGCTATGCAACTTAACAGCTTTGCTGCAACGGCTGTTTGGTTTGATTTTGACAAAAAAGTGACTTAAGTACTTTTAGTACTGAGGTTGTCTGTTAAACCTTGCCTCTAAAGTGAAAACTGAGTTTGAAGCAAAAATATATAGGCAACTATCTGCTTCTTCTTTATAGCTCATCTAAGCTTTTAATTTAGCAATTATAGTGTGATAAAGTATTATTTGAATGTTTAACGTTATTGAGAAAGAAAGTAACAAAATTAGAAATAGTTACCGTTAGATTCCTCTTCATTAAGCCTATCCGTTTCGTCTGTTGTGTCCTCGATAATACGCAGCGTTATGTCGCTTAAAAAATCGGTCTTGTAAATGTTGGTGAGGGATTTTAGGAATTCGTTCTTCGTCCCGGAAGTTTCATCAACTGTTTTGGTTTCACACTCCATTTAATTTGATTAACTTGTTTTTAGCTAGAACAAAAAAACATGAGGATTGACAGTTCAAATGTATTAGTAGCGTCAAACTGTTGGTAATGCTTTGCTTCTTCATTGTCATAGTAAGAAAATGATTTCCAAAATTATTTCATCAGAAACTGGAAAAAAAGTAGAACTTCGAATACAAATACTTGTAAGGTACGACATTTGAATAGTTTTCATTTAATACTATTAGCTGCATTTATTATAGAAATCTCAAAAACTTTTATAATAATGCTGCTGCTGCATTTTTTCTTTTTTAAAAAAATTCAAATTTAACGCAGTGAATATTTCCTAAATGGCTTCGTTCGTTTGTGAAAACTGGAGAAAAAAGTACGCAGGCTTTTCTAAATTGCTTGCATATAAGGGGTTCAGCTGGCTGTTCTCAATACTACCAAGTGCTATCAGAAAAATGTCAATAAAATTCAGACTTCCTTTCATCAACCTTAACTCCAAATCAGATGCTTTTTTGTAACAAATGGAAGCATTTAATGTGGTATAACCATACTCCTCAAAGTATTTGATTCTTTAGACCATTCGTCCTTTAATTCACCAAAGAGAGAGAGAAGGTAATTCTTGCCACAAAGCATGATGTGGAGAAAGAAATGAGCGAGTTAACACTGGTGAAAGGATAAAATGACTGAATTTAAATGTTAAAGTTAACATAATGTTCCAGAGAAGTAATTGTTCATTATCTCTTCTTAGTATGTTAACAAAAGTGGTAGAGGAAATTCAATATAAACAATTCAAATAACATCGAACCCATTATGCTAGATAACGGTCAAGAATAGATTACTTACGTGATGACTTCTTTCTTGCCATGAATGAATCAGAGCCACTCATCAATGCAATCTGGATTACTATTAGATAAAAAAAGAAGGAGCTCTGGATTATCCTGACAACGTGAAACGTTTTATGGTATTCGAAGAGCCTATAAACTGTTCAACGAACGATACCAGAAATGACAATCCATTAGAGGAACTAATGAAGGTGTTGATAAGTTTGAAGAGTACTTTTTTGGTGATTATATTGAAATAAACTAATGGTTAGGCATATCTTCAACTATTACAGTTATGTAATCATATAGTTTTTAAATTTACCGTCTTTGTTTTTAATTGAACTTTTTAAACAAACATATTTCAGTGTGTTCATTGGTTAATCAGAAACGGATTTTCGCAAGTTTGAAGTTCAAACAAACGTTTACTCACTTGACTTTCTTTTTGCTCTTCTCTTCTTCCTCAGCCTTCGCTTCTTTTTATTTGAAACTCTTGTAAAAAAGACCATTAAAATTTCGTTCTAGATAATTCTCGGAATTATATGAATATAGCTAACTCGATTGGCTGTCATGAAAGCATTAAATTTCAATTCAAATGCGAAACTCATTGTATGAGAGTGCTGAGTGAATTTATTATCTAAATAAACGATGCGAAGTTGTATTCGAGCAGGTGATTCTTAGAAATTGATTATTATTAATGAAGTAGTTATTTTTTCAACATAAAGTCATAAATTATGAAAACAAAACATTGTAAATATTTCATTTGGGGTCAAATGCAAGATGGCTTTAGTTAAAGGTTAACCAACTTGTGAAATTATTTACGCAGAACAATGACTAAGCATGTTTACCTTGAAGAGTGTGTCGAACCTCTATTTCTATTTAGAAGCAAACCGAAGCGAGATCACGACATTATTTTCATTCGAATGTTATTTGATAAACACACATAAAAGTTTTATTTGATATAAGTTTTATGTAAGTTTGATAAATGTTTTAGTGTTCATGGTATTGTAATAGGACTTTATCATCTTCTTTTAGTTGTTTTTAGCTTATGTTATGGCTGAATTATGTTTTGACCCGTGCCTGATTTAGTTCTCGAATCTGAATATGCCGCATTAAAAGTAGTGTTATCGGCACATGTTTTGACAGAACCTCCTCTTTCTTTATCTACTTATATCCTATATGGGTTTTCTTTAATTTCAATAAGATTACAATAGGCTATTATCTATTTGAAATGCCAGAAATAAGATAGAAAATTGATACTTTTTTGTGACAAGTTTAAAATAAATGAGAAAGGTACTAAGTAAGATACACATATATTTATTCAAAAATAAAAGTGATAACAATTTGAGGTTTTGAGCTATTTAAAAAGGACGTTCCTAAATGAATATTTAATAATATTGTGTTTTTTATTGACTTATGGACGAACAGCTTTTATAACTAAAGTATTTCTTCGAATGGTAGTCTTTTTTACTAATTCTTCACCAACCTTCGCCATATCTAGATTATCCAGTTCTTCATTTTGATAATTGATAAAGGATAAGTAATTATATTTCTTTTTGGTCTTTGCATTTCTTAAATATGTCTGCATTAAATTTCTTAAATATGTCTTCATTCTTCTTAGCATAGAAGATGATCGCTCTGTGGTACATGTTGTAATTGGAACTGTCAAAATTAAGTTCCCTAATTATTTTAGCTCTATTAGATGATTTCATGCTCTTTTCATGACATTTTCATGACATTTTCATGACATTTTCATGACATTTTCATGACATTTTCATGACATTTTCATGACATTTTCATGACATTTTCATGACATTTTCATGACATTTTCATGATATTTTCATGATATTTTCATGGACGCTTTAAAGCATTTTAAATGACCTTGAAAGATGCTAATTTTAAATGGCTCATTCCACGCCAAGTGGTCCAGAGGTCCCCGCACTGCCATCTCCGATTTTAATAAAATTTTGACAGTATGTTGTTAAACATGTTTCATGAACATTGCCAAAATTTCAGATCAAAATAATTATTATTTCGGATTTTGTGGTACTTTTTGTAAAGCATACCCAAACTTCAATATCTGTCAGTAGCTAAAAATTGAATTTTTGGGGTACTATATTTTTGCAATGAAAGGGTAATATATCTTAAAAACGTGGTTTTTTAGTAAACCGAAGGTGCAGATCACAAATAATTTATTACAAGTTTCATATTATGCCTACATTTTAGTCTATGGTTCGCCAAATATCGTCACAAACGCAACACTATAAATATTTTTTATTTATTTGTAGGATCATATCTCTAAAACTAAAGGTTTTTGAATATTGCTATTTTGTCTAAAGGTTCTACATACTGTCATAATAATATGGATTAAAAATTTGCTATTTTAAAAATTTCTCTGCTGAGTTATTCTGAAAGCAATATGGCGAAAAAAGTGAAAAACCCTAAAATAACGTGTGTTTGAACCCCTAAAACTTGATGTGGTCAAATTTTTTTTGTTTTTTTAATTGTATTATTGGAAAGACCTTATTTCAAAATTTTAGAAACAATAAAAACTGTCTTAGAGAGATTTTTCTTATGAACGAAAAAAACTTGGTCAATATATAAATTTTTTGAATTTTACAATTTCGTCCTAAACATAAAGATTTATCATACTGCATCAAAATCAAAGCTTATTGTGCCAAAAATCAAAATATTTTAATGTTCAAAAAATATTTTTTAACATTTGCTTGAGTTATTTGTAGGGATTTTCGGGTCTGGGTACCCGGTTTTTTTCGGACACGGCGAGTCTGTGGCTGAATACCCGGTCTAAGACTCGGCGAGTCTCGTGATTTGAATGCCTGGACTTGTTTCGGACGCATCAGGGTGTTTTTTGAATCCCTGACCTCTCTAGTCATCTGTATGTGATGCATAATAGCATGCTTAGATAATGCTGTAGTTATATTATTGCTAGGGCAACCCACGGTAAGAAAAGTTCATAAAATTAACGTTTGGATCAAAACTGTCAATTACAAAATAGTTGGGTAAATCTAATCCAGAAAGAGGCAAAATATAAATTATAATATTTTCTAATGTATTTTAAAACAATTTTTTATCATTTAAGAAACTCCTCAAGGTATTGGAAGTGTGCACTTTAAGAAAATATTAATATGGAACATGAGTTGACAATACGCTAAAGCCTATTAAGTTAAATGTTGAAGCTTTTAGTAGAAACGCTGCTAATCTTGCAACAGCCCAATTAGCAATTGATTTTATGTTAAGAAAATTAAAAGAATCTAATGGTACTTTAAGTAGAGAGCTATTAATGACAATAAAAACTAGAATATATAGCCATTAAATTCAAGATTTAGAAGAGCTATTTTAATCTCTTGAAAATGGTACTACGCCAAGGAAAAGAAAAAAACTTACAACAGATTTATTGAAGAGATTATCTTATCTATAAAATACTGCGGATAAATGCATGTTATTGGCAATTTCAAATACTAGAGAAGTTGAGGCAACTGACTATGGGCACCAACCAAAAAGGGGCGCTTGTTTTTTTGTTATATATGTATTTTTTTAAATTTTATTACAAAATTTTAGGCGACGATTATTCATATGCCTAAGAGCACCATCAATCCAACACGTCACAAATGCGGTCCTGGTTATAGATGCAAAATCTAGTTAAACAATACAGCTTTTACAACACATTTTCTGCAACAAAAAACTAAAAACAAATATTTTTATGTTAATATAATGTTTCTTATCTACAAAAAAAAAATTTGTGATAGAAAAAATTCAGTTGTACGAAACTATAATCAACTTGATTCCAAATTACATATTTAAAATAGCTTCAAATTTGGAATTAATGTCTGAAACAACAATTGACGGTAAATTGTAATATCGACCTGTTGCAGAGCTGGTTGGATTTGGAATGACTGCAATAACATGCTGCTCAGGAACCCAACAATTGTCCTTAGTGCTAGGCCAGTAAAATGACTGAGCCATACCATGAGGATACATAAAATCAATGAAAACATCTTCCTGTTCTTCTGAAATTTCACAAACATGTCCAATCCACCAATGTGCATCGTAAATACATGCAACAAAATTTTCAGGACTAAGATTAGACAGTGAAACTAATTTGGTTGAGTTGTTGTTGTAACTCTCATTAACGTTTGCAATAAAAGATGTGTTGTCATTTGAAATACGACTGACACAAACCTGATTTTCATTTACAGGTACAAATTTGTGATTATCGTGAGTACCTGCAACTGTGTTTCCAGTACTAAATCGTTTCTCTTGATTCTCTTTAATATTGTCTACTTCATCACTATCAACATAAATAAATGAAATACCCATGATACTTTCCTTGCAAAAATCATATAAATTTAAGGGCGTTAAAATTTGATTATCAATTGGCCGTTGAAGACTGGCATGTGCTGCTAAACGCTTCACAGTTCCTCCAATTCCATCACAGGGAGATTTTCCATGACTAGTTGCAAAGAAATTCCATTCTGCTCTAATACCATAGTCAGTATAATGGTGACATAAATTCATAAAATTTTTGAAGTTTTTGTACTGTGCAGCTGAAACGCCACTGAAATAATGAATAAGTTCAAAAGATAAAAATGTTTTAAGTTCAGTTAATAATTTACTAAGAAATACATGAACAGAAATAGTATAGTGATGCATGCAATTACTGATAACACAATAACATTTATTTTTAAGTATGTCATTAAGTTTGTAGTAAACAACAAAAGGATGCAAAGTTGTTTGGCTGTTTTCCCAGTAAAACCCTTGAACAGCATCTTGCACAACAAATGAATAGTTTTCAGAAAAATCCATCAAAATGATCAACTCATTTGATTTCAGTTCATTTTTCAATAATCGCAAATAGTTGTTTTGGTTTTTGGCAATAAAATGATGCTTAGATAAAATAGATACTTTTGAAATTAAATCATCTATGAAGTCATCTACTGGTAATTGCAAAGATTCTAAAGTTTCACAATCTACTTTTATCCATTGCTTGAATGTTATAGTTTCATCAGATTCAAAGTCTTTAAATTGCTCTTCAAGATAAGCCTTTGACATTTCATTCCCTGGACATTTATCGCAACGATGAAGCATACATTCTTTAGATTCAATATCACAAACTATTTTTTCAATTAGACATTTATAGTCTACTGTAACTGGGCTACTTGCAAGCATTAATTTTATATTCTGGTGAATAGTACATACACAAATACGATGGGTACCTGAAGATCTAACAGTTATACACCATTTTGGACGTAACTCGCAGAATTTAGAAAATCCGACTTCAGCTCCATTTTCTTTTTTATACTCCAAAAAAAGTTCTTTTAAACTAACTAACAGTAATTTTTTTTGCATATGCACTTTTTTTGCACCAATGCGTACAGATACAAAATCCTTTTTCCCTGGACATGTTCTGCTAAAAGCTTCGTGTTCATAAAATTTCAAAACTTTTTCTTTAACATGTTCTGGCAATTTCTTTGCTGCATTTCTTTCTGGAAGTGCTAAGATTCCACTTTTTGCTTTTAACTTTTTTGCTGCTTTAGCCATTCTGTCTGATACTTTAAACTCACTACATATTTTTATTCTTGACCAACTGTTTGGTATAAGAGTTAAAACTTGAACTTTTTCACAGGGATTACTGATTGTAGATATTTTATCTTTCAATTCTAATATCAAATCTGACCAGTCAATGCAATTCTCACACTCTACACTTGCACTGCTTAGTGGTAGGACACTATTATCTGGTGATAAACCACTAACAACAGCTATTTTTTCTGCAACTGTTATTTACACTTTCGAAATTTTGCTTTTTACATAACTAGCATGATCTCTCTTACTAACACGTTTTCTTAAAGGTGAAATTCCAAGCTCAGAAAGGCTAGTATTAATAGTGTCAGTTGAACAAAATATATCATCTATGTCATCAATATCGTCAATTTTTTCACTTGAAGAGCTTGTGGTTGAATAACCTTTGCGGCAATTTGGACACAATTTTTGACCTGGACAAATAACTTTATTTGTTAAATTCGAAAGACAGTCTGCAGTCTCTTGGTCAATACATCTCAAGCCTTTAACTGAGCAACGATTGGCCATACCAAAAGGGTTTAAACAATGGCGCTGTAAATGCGTGTATTTAACCAACAGCAGTGATTTGTGGTGGAAAAAAACTAAAGTAATATTTTTAATTAAATTATAAGTTCGCCTCACAATCAAACTCTGTTCCTCCTTCGAAAGTTCTGAGCAAAAGTCAATAAAACCCTTTTTTCGAGAATAAGTACTTAAATGACATAAACTTCCATCAAATTTTCCAATACAACAAGTAGTTAAGTTTTGTTCAACAGACATGTCAGGATAAATTTAAAGTAACTTTTTTTATAACATCTATTCTAATTTTCGTCTTCGAATATAAGATGTTTGTGATAAACTTAAATATTTGAAATTAATTTAGAGAGATTTGTCCGTAGAATAATAATATACTTACTTACTAAAATTACCTCTACATGGCAATAGTTATATACGGACCTTGATATCGTTTTTAAAATATCAAAGACTTTGCAGACCTAACTTAGCTTATAAAAACTAAAATTTTGAAATAAGGTCTTTCCAATAATACAATTAAAAAAACAAAAAAAATTTGACCACATCAAGTTTTAGGGGTTCAAACACACGTTATTTTAGGGTTTTTCACTTTTTTCGCCATATTGCTTTCAGAATAACTCAGCAGAGAAATTTTTAAAATAGCAAATTTTTAATCCATATTATTATGACAGTATGTAGAACCTTTAGACAAAATAGCAATATTCAAAAACCTTTAGTTTTAGAGATATGATCCTACAAATAAATAAAAAATATTTATAGTGTTGCGTTTGTGACGATATTTGGCGAACCATAGACTAAAATGTAGGCATAATATGAAACTTGTAATAAATTATTTGTGATCTGCACCTTCGGTTTACTAAAAAACCACGTTTTTAAGATATATTACCCTTTCATTGCAAAAATATAGTACCCCAAAAATTCAATTTTTAGCTACTGACAGATATTGAAGTTTGGGTATGCTTTACAAAAAGTACCACAAAATCCGAAATAATAATTATTTTGATCTGAAATTTTGGCAATGTTCATGAAACATGTTTAACAACATACTGACAAAATTTTATCAAAATCTTAGATGGTAGTGCGGGGATTATTTCGGAAATTGGACCGTTTGGCGTGGAATGACCTATACTGAAGCCAAAAATTTAATGCCAGCCTTCAGATCAGCATATTTCCATTACAAAAATACAGAAATTTATCTTTAAGACTTGATAAAAGTGCTAAATTATGCTATGCTTTAACTGACAAGCGTTACTAAAAATAATATTGCATATGTGATGCGACTCTTAAAACGATGAGCGGTAAATTAAAAGACAAAATAGTTAGAATATTAAGCTTTTATTTTCATGCGTGGGCTTAGCTCCTTTTTTTTTTTTAAAGTGCTTGTTACACTATCGTTGTTACGTTATCGCTGTTACGTTATCGTTGTTACGTTATCGTTATTACGTTATCGTTGTTACGTTATCGTTGTTACGTTATCGTTGTTACGTTATCGTTGAAAGATAAAAAAGTGGCAAGTTGGAAGCTTTTTTTTTAAATGCATTTTTTCAATTTCGTATTTAGGTTTTCTTAACATAAAAACTCTAAAAGCTTTAAAATAATTATAAATTGTAAAACTAATTGATAACACACCAAGTTACTGTATTCTTTTGGTGTCGTAGAACAAAATGATTTTGTTTACAGAACTTATTTTAGACCATTATGCAGCAATTGTTTGTTTTTAATGATTTTCTACTAAAGAAATGCGATTGAAGTTTAAGAAATGAAATTAAAGCTTTTATAAAGGTTTGTTTTATTACTTGGGCAGATTTTTGGTAAAACAGAACTTAATATACCTTTTACTATTGCTACCATCCTGATTTCTTTTAGATTTATTGTATGTTTTAGTTAATAAAAGTACAGGTAAAAATAAAAATATAGGTATAAAAAAATATATATATAGGTAAAAAAAAATTTAATTTTCGGACTAAATAGTACCCAAAAGCATAAAAAAACAGCCAAAATTATTACAAAAGATTTTTTTTTTATAGTCTATCTGTTTGATAATTAGAAACGGATTTTTACAAGCTTGAAGTTCAAACAAACGTTTACTCACTTCCTTTCTTTTTCTATTTCTCTTTCCTCTACCTCACTTTCTGTTATTTAAAAATTATTAAAGAAGACGAAAAATATTTCGTTTTAAATAATTCTCGGAATTATATGTATAGCAAATTTGATTGGGTGATAAGACGAAATTATAAGAAAATTCCTTGACGAAACTCAATGTAAGTGATTAGAAAGTGAATTTATAAACTAAATAAGTGATGCGAAGTAATATTCAAGGTGAAGATTCAAAGAAATCAATTAATATTAACAAATTCGTTATTTTTTCCAATTCAACTTTTTAATTATTAAAATCAATTTTTGCAAATATTTCACGTGCGTTGAAATTCAAGAAGGTTTTACATGAATTTCTGTGCCTTTATCAAAATGAGTAAAAATTGATTATGAAACCGAAGAGAGAAAAAAATAGCTATACGTAGCCAAAGACCAAAACTTGGTATTGTGTAATGGAAACTATGAACAGCTGAAGAAGAAATGTGACTCAATTTCTCAACTTAAGAACAATTGGAAAAAAAATTTGTGGGAAGTTGTGCTGTTCTGTTTACGGATTTCAAGCATAACATGCATGATGGTGTTCATAAAGGTCTGTAGTTTGTTTTAAGTTTTATAAACATTTTTGTGTTTATGATTTTGTAAAAAAACTTAATTAACTTTTATAGTTTCGATTTTACTTAGCTCTGAATATTTCTTAATTAAGCTTTGACCATGCTTTATTTGTTTCTCGAGTGAGAACATGCCGCATTCAACATAGTTTTATCCACACATGTTCTGATAAAACCTATTTAACCAATATATCAAGATTAAAAGATGCAGTTACAATGAAATTTTCAGGATACATTCATTATACTTATATGCAGCTGTTGCACTACTTTTTAAACTCAAATGTAACTTGTTTAAAAGTTGTTCATAATGTCCACAACCTGATACCTGCAGCTGGGAAACTTTGTCTCAACTCTAAATATATATGCATTTAGTTCATGAGACTAGAATAGCTCCTACATTAGGATAGTATCTTTGTGATGATGAAGTTCAAAAAGTACTCAATTGCCTCCCTATTTTTCTTCATTTTATGTTTCTTTAACTTTGAAGAAAAAGTTTAGTGAATGACTGTTTTAGCAAGCTTCAAATTATTACAAATCATTTGTTGAATTTAACTTTTTCAGTTGTGCACCTTTGTTGGATTATGTTTAACTGCAAAAGTGCATGGGGACCATAATTAGTTTTTTGATCAACATAAACTTTGACTAGCTACTACTATAGTTATAACTCAGTTACAATAACTGAATTACTTTCAAAGCAAAGCAGGTATGTGACAGGAGTACTGACAAAAGACTCAAAACAAAATTAAAAAAAGAAAGGTTTAATGATCTAGAGGAAAAATGGAAAGATATAGTTGTGTTGAGTAGTTTTATTTATGGAAATCCTCTCACATTGATCCATACTTAAAGTTTTATAACATGATTTGCAACCACATGATCACATGATTTGCATGAGGATGGACAAAACAAGTACTTTATATTGATAAACTTTAATACCAAAGTACAAACGATACAAACTATAGAATAAAGTATATATATATATATATATATATATATATATATATATATATATATATATATACACACACACAAAATATAGAATAAAATAAAGATACAAACCAAAGATTAAAAAAAATTTTTTTCTTATTCTGATGTTCCATAAAAATACTGGTAATTTTTTGTTTTTTTGTTTTTAAATATTTTAAGTAATTGGAACTAAAAGAAAATTATGCCATGAAGTATTAAGCAATGAAATCAACTTAAGTTTCTTTTAGAAACAAAAATATAAAGAACAAATGTTATTTGATATTAAGAAGCGAATAGAATAGAACATGACATTAGAACTATTTTGTTTAAGTATGTGGAATTTGAATTACAAATAAAGGTACCTCAGAATGTCAATCTTTAAAGTGAGCTACATTATATTGAATTTTTTAATTAACTACTGAAAATGCAAAAGAATCTGGGTGAAGGAAGCGTTGTACAAAAGTAAAAGTATTACATTTAATCCTTAGAATTTTAAAGTTTGTAGGCTGAAACAATATTTGAAAAAAGTTATTTGACACTTTGCTTTGGACTCTAAAAGTAGGGTTGCTTGCACAGAATTATTCCAAAATTATTAATGTCAACTGTCAAAACACCTAGCATTTTAGGTGTATACTAAATGAAGAGTAAGAAAATATCAAAGTTTTAACAAAAAAATCAGTCAACGAACTAATAATTCTTCTTAATTTGAAACACCCAAATTTTGTTCACTTATAAAACCCCTTGTTTATCCAAAAACCCTTCTCTTTATAGGTCTCTTAAAACTCTGTCTTCCTTTTGTAAAACTATATCTCCCTCTCCCTTTAACTCCATCTGTCCTTCCTTTTTTTTTTTTTTTTTTTTTTTTTGAGGTTTATAGTTTTTTGCTCAATTTTTTGGTTATGATACATATTCATCATTTATTTATATGGCAGGTTGATAAGTCTTAGTGTTTATGTCTTTTCCCAGTTAATTTTAGCTTTTCTTTATTTTGCTTTATCATTTGTTTATATAGCAGGTTGATAAGTCATCATTTGTACATCTATTCTGATTGTTGTTTTTAATTTAATTCTCCCTCCTCACAATATTTAGTTAAATCCAGTGAACTTGAACACTTGTTAACTCGAACTTTTATTATCTCAAACTTTTTTCTTTAGTCCCTTAAAAACTCAATTGTGGACAAAACAATATATTTTCTTTCATAACTGGTTGTTTTTAAAATTAATGCTAAAGGGATTTAATTGAATAGTAATTCAATGCAGTTCTTCAAGGATTGAAATTAAATAATGCAAGGATATATATATATATATATATATATATGAGGAATCACAATTTTAATTTTTTAATCTTAAAACTTTGCATTTATAATTATAAGCAATTCAAAATTTGGCTGTTATTTAAAACAACTGATTTAGAAGTTTGTACTTTAAGTGATTTAGAAGTTTGTACATTATTAAAGAAAAAACAAAATGCTGACTTTTGACTTTCTATTTTCAGTTTTCTCAGTAGACAACATCATCTCAAAAGCTGGACCTTCTAAATCATCTTCTGAAGAAGGAACAGGTTTGATTATGAAAGTTGTCACTAATAGATTTTCTTATCATGTCAATATCTAATCATTCCTTCCTTATTTTCTCTGTGCATTTTTATGTATATTTGTATTTTATTCTTTTGATTAGTTTAATATTTTTGCTGTTATAAATGTTGATTACCTGAAAAAGCTTTTGTTTTTTAGTTCTTAGGATTTTAGGTAATTATTGGTTGTCCATTATATACAAAAAATATTTTACAATAGTTTGAAATACCCAACAGGTCTTATGATCTGTTTTGTTATGGTAATGGGAAGGCTCAATGAATCAACTTTGATCTTTAAATTTCAAAGAATTCAAAAATGACATTCTAAAGACTCTGCAATTACCAAAGTTTTTTTTAAAATATCATAAGAAAACATTGACCTCAGTGTTTTAGGTTTTTGGAGCTAACAGGAAGGCCATAGCTTAAAAAATGTTTACTTATATATCATTATTTTATAGTAGGGTTGTTCAAAAAACTGAGTTCATTGAGTACTCTTACTTACATATAACACTTATCAAAATATAAACAACAAAACAAAATACAAAGTACAAAGTATGTTTTTATGGAAAAAGCTACAAATAAAAATACTTGAATAATTTACTGATTGAAAGTTTAAAAAAAAAGTCAGTTGGTTTTTCTTTTCTTTTAAAATATTTTAAAATCAGTTTATGCTCTGAAATGCATTCTAAACATAAGAATAGAGAATTCAAAGTTGATAAAACACTATTAAATATATCTAAAAATCAGTTTGTTAAAAAACCATTGATTTTGGTTTTGTAAAGCATCAAAATTAATTAAGCAAAGTTTTAATTACAGAAAGTGTTGATGCAAACAATTAAATAGTAAAATTGAATGTTCTATGTGGAAATTAGTTTTCACAATATTTAAGATAACTAAATACAAAGTACGCAAAGCTTTCTGGGTTTTAAGAATATTTATTGATTACACAATACAAAAACAATATTTGTCAGCAAGGCTAGTAACCTTATACCAGCCAGCAAGGCTGGTAACAAAAAAATACTCATTCAACTTTTTGATAAAAAATCTTCCTTGTTACAAGATGAAGATGAATAATTTTTTTAAATTGTGTTATACAGCCATCTAAAATGAACTTGATACATAGGGTAGATTGTCTTTGATACATTTAGTTATATTCTAAAATTTTGTAGACAAACCCTGTATTGTGATCAACATCTTCTGAGATTTAACAAAAAGGTATTTGTTTGAGAAAAGTTCCCTTTTTGAAATAAAGCACAACAACTGGATAAAGTGAATGTTAAGTTTTGCTTCAGTGAAAGTGTTTAACCTTATCCTGGATAACATAATGATAATTTTTAGCAAATTTAAAACATTCATTCTGCTTAAGATTTTTACATAGTTATTTAGGTAGTTTATTTGTGTTTTAGCTGCTTACAAGCTTACAATACAGGTTGTAAACTTTGTTGCACAATAGTTCAATAAACTCATGAAGTGTAATGTTAAATGGTCAGTGCTCTGCCATTGGGTAAATAAAACACCTTCCTCTACCTCATTTTCTATGTATTTGCAAACTCTTACTCTTAAGGTCACATTAGTGCAGCATGCTCCCAGCATTTTCAAAGGAACTTTTATTTCATCTAGTTGGGTTCTTGATAAGTTTAGTATTTTGAAGATGGATCCACACAAACAAATTGTGAGAGCCTGAAGCATTAGTTGTAATGCATCACTTAGATTTTAGGTTGTACAACTTTGACTAACTGACCTTGGCATCAGGCTATTCTTTCTTAATTGTATTATGTAGTTTATTGAGATGAAGCTGTATTATTTTTTTTGAACATGCTACTTCTTTATAATACTTGCAATGTTTTTTTTTCCTTGGCATCATTCATGAAAACTCATCACTTTAAAAAAGGTATTTACTACTTTGACGTTTTCTTTTAAAATAAGATTTCCAAGTACTTTTTCCTGGTAATGATAGAATTGCTTGCATGTATTTAACTTTTCTTGCAATTTTAACAAGATACACCTAATGACAATAAGAGTCTTAGCTGAAATTTTTTTTTTCATTTCACACATAAACCTGTAGAGATCAAGATCCTCGTTGAGCTTGATGCTTGAATTGATGCTGGCCATTTCTATTGTCAAAGTATCTTCTTAAAAACCATATGCTTAAGAAGCTTTTTTGTGGCCCCAACTGTTATTTCCTTATACTTTGGTTTTGAAGCAGATTCTAAGATGGGTCAATCCAGATTAATCTCTTTTGGGTGATCCATAGAGGAAGTTTGGTTTCTTACCCAATCACCCTAAATAGCTTTGTAACTGCTTTAAAGTACTGCTTTATTTTTAGAATACACATAAAAAATCTTAATTGTATAATTTGCTTTTCTCTCTACTTTCTTGCTTTTCTTTCACCTCTTTTTTTTTGTTTGTATACTTTATTAATACCTATGTTGACTTAACATCTGTTCTATATAATCATGTTTATTATAATAAGTTTTATGAACTTTTAACTATTTGATCTAAGATAAAGGTTTTTTGATTTATTTCTGAAAATCATCTTTTCTTTTCTTAAAAAATAAGTTCTAAATACTGCAACTACACAAAAGATGCTGTTGAGCACTCTGGTCCAATTTATGCTCTTATTAAAATTTTTGATTGTGGCAGTACTTTCATTTTGTCTGACCGTAACAGTGAAAATTCCCATAATTGTAAAATATGTGAAAATGGGATTCAAAAACGATAGTGGAATCAAATCCAGGAATATATTCTAAATGAAGAAATCAATTCCACTTAAAGTTGGTAGGTAATATCATGCCAACAACATGGATGTTGGTACTTTCAGAAAGGATCCACTTCCACCAATTCCTTATTTCGCCATAGAATTATTGAGCTTTGCAGTTGGTTTGTAAACTTGAATTGTGTAAATTTGTGTATCTTTTTATTTCAGAAGTAAAAATCTTTAACCAACCAATTTTCAACCACATGTTAAAATCTGCAAAACATGAAATGTTGCTTTCATTTAAATATGAACAACTTTTTGAAGCTGCAAAGTTATATATGCTAATATTAGTAAAACAATTTTTTTATTAATTCCAGGGAGCAAAGCTTTTAATTATGGTTTAGAGCATTTCTTAGATCTATTTCGTTCCTCATTTTATTGTAAATGTTATGCATATTACTTTAGTATGTACCGATATTTGGATAATAAGTATTGAGAATAAAAATATTTTTTGGTATATATGCTATTTTAAAGAATTATAGACCTATGTTGAATATATTATTCTAATTTTTTTTGGTTTGAAATCCTGTTATCTTTTGTATTCCCAGGACAAAAACTTCTTCAGAAGTTTTTGTAGAATTTAGGGGTTCTATAGGACTCTATAGAAGTTTTCTTTATGATTTTAAATTAAAACATTTCAGAATTTTCTTTCCCTAGACTTCAATAAATTAAGATGGCAGTGGAAGCTAACCCCTTAGTGCTGATAAATCCTGATGCAAATCTGCATCAGCAGTTACTCTAAAATAGTAGGAACAAAATAAATTGATTAAATGCAGCATTGTGAATCAGAACCCTGTTTCATATCTTTTAAAGTGAAATTTAGTAAGTGCAGTTGTTTAGATTTATGTAAATTTCTAAGAGTAAACATTTGCTTAAACGCGTCTATTTCTTGAAATAAACTTAATTTTGGAGGGTTTCAAGAAGTATATTTTAAAGTCTTTAGAGGTTAAATACTTTTAAAAGTTTGTGAGGAATTTCCAAGAAACATGGTTCCATGATCCTATTCATTTTCACCACTTGCTTTCTCTCTTAATGAAGTTGATATAAGACTAAGCATTTTTTTTGTTAGTAACTAAATGTAGTGAGACCTTTATGTCCTTTTCATTTTTGAATTGCATTTTAACAATGACTCAACTTTAATGCGTTTAACTAGAATTTTTTAATTTTGTTTTTCTGGTTTTTCATTTAAGTTAACTTCATTAAAAGATTATATGGAATTTTCAAGTTGAGCGGTTTCAATCTTAAGAATTTCTGTAAACAAGATTTTTCACATAAATTCGAAAACCTAGAATTCGCTGTTGTTATTTTTTTATAAGAACTTACATGGAATGACTCTTAAGTAGTAATAAGGCTGCGTACTAAACATGTGTTATTTCTTTAATTGAATAATGTTTGATTTTATAGTAAATTTGAAAAGTAATAATTTACTAATAGTTAAGAAACAACGCTGCTTTTCAGAACATAATTTTCACTAATTCTGTTTAATTTATTTCAACAGTTTCAACAGCTGAAATCAAGATTAGTTGTCCAGTTTGTTCAAATAGAAGAAATAAAGACTACAACTGTATCTTCATATACAGTGGCTTTCAAAAATATAAGGTTAGTTTAATTTTTTTGACGGTTATTTAATTATCTTTTAACTTTTTTAATGATAATAAATAAAAAAACTTTTTTAGTTTCTGAGTTAATCAATTAGCTTTCTAATGATATATAACACTTATCGGTCCTATTTATCCTTTCTGAGTAATTTAATGGTAAATTAAAGCAATCCAATTAATTACTTAATAAAAAATGTGTAAAAGTTGTATGGTCAGTTAATAACTCTTAAATTAACTGTACGAGAATCTTGAGAATTTGTACTTGCTTTGACCAATACAAATTACGAAAAATTCGAAAAAAAAAATCTATTTTAAACCAGTATTTCAAGAGATATTTCAAATGATAATTCTTGGCACTCTAGAAGCAGGAAAATGGGCGGAAAATCAGTTTCACAAGAAGTCAATTGACAAATAGTTAGTCTCTCCAATTATAACTAAAAAAGCCAACAAGAAATACCAAGATTATGTGGTGTTTGTCTATGTTGTGTCAGAACGCTGAAAAACAACAAATTTTCAAATGACGTAAAAGATTTACCAAGAGTTGGGAGGTCGTCAAAACATAATTCTAGGTATCAAAGCTTATTGTATCAAAGGATAAAGAAAGATCCTAAAATTAGCTACCGAGAACTGTCAGCAAAGTTTAATAATAAGACTGTCTACGTTATAGCTCAGAAAGTGTCTTAATAAAAAAACGTGTTAGATATAGCTCAGAAAGTGTCTTAATAAAAAAACGTATTGATTGTTATGTTGTTGCCAGGAAACCGCTTTTAAAGGTGACAGAGAGGATTAAATATATAAGTGGTGTAAGGAAAGACTTCACTGGTCAGTAGAAGATTTGTCAAAGGTCATTTTTAGTGATGAATCAAATTTTGAGGTGGTTAATCGTAAATCAACATTTGTTATTAAAGGATTAGCTTCAGAGAAATATAAGGAATGATTTTGTGTACCAAGAGTACAAGGCGGTGGCGGCTCGATAGGCATATGGGGATTTAGTTTTCATATAGAGATAGGATTTAAAAATATTTATACAGGGAAAATAACTCAGTGTAATTACAATGAGACCTTAGAAATCAAGCTTTTACCTATTGCTGCACCATTTTTGGAAGACTTAAAAAATGTTTTTTTTAAACAGAACGGCAAAATGGCATATGCTGCCAACTTGGTGAAAGAGTGGTCTCAAAAGCAACATATTACTCTTCTACCCTGCCCAGCATGATCACCAAATATGAACATCATTGAAAATGTTTGGTCATGGATGGACAAGAAATCATAGAGAGAATATGAAAAGCGTTGCGCAGTTTATGTCAAAACGTATTCGAGCCTACGTTAAAGCCCGTGATGGTCATCCAAAATACTGAATTAAAGCATGATCTTATACTTTCGACACATTTTTTATTATTATAGCTTTTTGACCTGATTCTCTTTTTTAATTGATCTTGGTGCTAGAATGATTTTTATTATTATTATTATTATTTTTTTTTTATTTTGGTTATACAATGTTTTCCCAATAAAAATTTTAAAAAAAATCTCCGCTTTTTTAAAAATTATGGAAATAATTATAGTAATAGCCAAAAAATTGACCTTATATTTTTGAAAGCCACTGTATTCACATCATCTAGGAGGGTGATAAAAAGTATCATCTATTATTCCATGTTAATGATCATAAGTTCATTAAACATAAATTGGCAACTATGTTTTAAAATACTGTCAAACCTTTCCAGACCATCTTCTTACAAACACGTTGTATTCGCAAAAATAGTTTCTTTTAACATTATTCAACTATGCCATTAACTGAATTAATAAGGTTATTCTTGCATCACCAAATGTATTGTTTTCTTGACTATTTTTATCTCGCTTAGTTTTAGCTAACAGACTTGATCAAGCAAGAAGTTTCGGAGAAAAGAAAGAAAAACTCGCGCAATGCGGTTATGTTTGTTCCTTTGGGTACGCATTTACGTAAAAGTTAAAACCTGGATATCTAACCTGCAAGGTCAACTTGAGTGTGAGCAAACTCAACGAACAGTTCTCTTGTATGAGTATGCACTCAATGAAGCGATTGTATCTTATTATTACAAGAAACTCATTTGCAAACAGTCACCGATTTGCCACTCGTGCTCTGTGGTCTTGCAGATGATGCAGATTTATAACTCCTGTAACGCACTTTTTTATGTTTATTAACACTTAACAAAGTTGTTTTTGGTTATTTTTAAACGTACCGATAAAAACCATCGTGTTTTAGGGTTTATTGACTAGTGTTTTTTTGTCAGAACATGTAATTACCAAAAATACTTTTTATATAAGAAAGACGGTCGCTTTTTTCAACTCAAATTATTATTCAACTCAGCTTCCAAAAAAGAGCCAGAGTTTCCAAAGATTGCTCGATTCTGTAGCTTAACTGTATTCCTTGAAACCATTAGTAAATAGGGTTACTGGATGATTTGAGTTTTTTAATGCCAACTGTGGGATTATTTTAGTTTCTAAACACTATTTAAAATTATTGACAATAATAAGGGTGAAAATAAAATGTTTATTTGGCTGCGAATACAAATAGGTATTATTAAATTGCAGACTTAACGTATTGTTGCTGATGTTCTCCAGAAAAACCAGCTTGAAATACTGTTCAAGTTCTTGCAGTTTCTTGAAGAAAATGCCCTTTGCTGCTCCTGTTGGGAATCAGGCACCTTTAAGGCAATATGCTTCACATATGTTATAAAGTAAAATGAACGTTGATTGCATTTAAAAAACACTTTCTTTATCAGCTGGTAAGCACCCGTTGGTTATAACTGTTGGGTATCCTGCTGAAATATATATCCTTACAAGTTATAAAAGTAACAGAAGGATGACTTATTGTTAACCATTTCGTGCAGTGGTTTCCTGTACAAAAATTAATAAAATGGTTCATACTTACTTGTTTTATATCCCTTTATTCAGAAAAACACAGATGGTTGTGTAAGAAGTATATAGTTTCTTTTTTTGATAGAGCTGACTGTCTAAACTTGGTGCATGGTGATTTTTGGCCAGCCTATACAACCGTTCCATTGAGCGCATACTCATACAAGAGAACTTTGAAATTGCTCACACTCAAGTTCACCTTACAACAGTGATATTTAGGTTTAAACTTTTGCGTGAGTGTCTACACTAAGGAACAAACATTACAACCGCATTGCGCGAGTATTATTTACACTTGTCTTAAGTTTCTAGATTGATTGCTATAATCGTAAAAGTTGTCTTAAGTGTATCACATGCATTGTGCTTAAATACATATATTTCAACTTTATCTCATGTTTTACATAAAGCTTAATGCTAGCCGAACAAAATTTGAAGCTTTTATATCAGAAAATTTATTAAATGTTATATTTAATTGACATAATTATTATATATTACTTCATAAATAAGACATTATTAACACACAAATATAGCTTCAGTTCGCAAAAGAGTTCATGCATTAAATTTTCTTAAAATTTATATTATAAAATTATTATTAATTTATATTAGCTTATAAAACTTTTTACACCACTGACAAAAAGTTAAAGCTCAAATAGGAATTATCACATTGATTCATCTATTTGATATCACTTCTACATTTCTTGATTGATTATAATTTCTTGATTGATTACTGTAATTTCTTGATTGATTACAATAATTCTGAAGTCTTTTGAAATATTTTACGCAAATTGTGCTTAAATATGAAGAGAAAAGAAACTTCAAGTTAATTTAATTTTTAAATTAATTGCGATTAGCTTCAATTACATTTACTTTAATCTACAATTAAATTTAATGTGATTAAATTACATTTATATTTATAAATTATTTAAGGCACAAAGTGAAAAAGTTCTATTAGGAACTTAAACAATGTCGTTGCATGATGAAATCAATTTTATGTAACATGTAGAATAAATATTGACAAAACAAATCATTTTGAAATGATATTTAAAATAAACGTAATAATAAGTAAGTCATTTTCAGTGTTTTTAACAGCAGTTAATTAAAGAAAAAGATGGCATACATAACAAGACTCTTCACAAAGTTCATGTGATATATAATCAATTGAAGTTTCAGCTCTGTTACGTTCCAAAAATTCCATTTTATACTGCCTAGTAGAGTCAACATTTTTCTGGTTTTTGGGCGAAAGTCCAATCCGTATTGAAATTTCAAGGTCAAAGTCTTTTAGTTCCCTCTCCTGATCTTCTTTACCAAGATACATTTCCAGCATGACTTTGTTTTCATTCCCGTATAAGGTTATTGCAGGTTGTAAGATGTAACCGTTGTACATTATCCACTTATCAGATGTCCATTTCTTCTTATCTTTGTTAAACTCCATCGTTAAATTGTACTCTTGACACACTGATTTCTCATTACTTTTAAAACTCCAATGTTGAAGCGCGTTGGCTGCCGTACCAAAATCAAACGTAATTTTAGTTTCAGTATTTGGAAATCCTTTCACTGATTTTTCCTTACATCCCAAAGGGTTAACAGGGATATTGCTAAAAAAATTAGGCTGTACTTTTGCTACATTTATTATTGATCTGTTCAATCTCTTACACAATTGATTATTACGCTTTGTAGAAGAAGGATATGCAATTGCCTTAATATACCAGTTTAAAAAACCTGACCACTTGCATAAAATAGGATTAGTATGAGACAGGCCTGTTGTTAGAAACGGTACATCCATGTGTTCATACCGACATTGAGCAAGTAGTGCTTCGATATCTTGTTCTGTTTGTCTACTTTCATCGGCTTCTAACCAGTTCAATACAAACGTCATCACACTATTTTCATGATAAGCAAACCCATCGTTAGACTTCAGTAGCATTAACAAGCTTGAGAAGTGAAGCTTGTTAGGTAATTCATCAAATGCAACGCATTCTAGTGGGGTAAATAACTTGGTAAGGTATTGGCTGCAACAACTATCAAAAAAATCTTTTGATAGAACATGTCCGAGAGAACTTTTAAAGAAAGATAAGCGATCTAACACTGAATTGCATTCATCGATTGTTGCAACGCTGACATATTCAACCATTGCAAATCCTTGTTTAAGAAGCGTATCACACATATATCGATCACCAATTTCTAAAACTTTAAGTAGTTTAGATAGACCAATGTTGTTTAGCAAATCAAAGTCGTAAAAAGAATGAATAAGCAACTCCACATATTCGCTTTCACCGGGATTAGCATTTAAAATAATTTCTTTTTCATTTTTCTCCTCTAGTTGTTTTGCAAAGAATTTACTGTTTAAGCACAATACCAACTTGTGAACTGGAAATGAAACTTGCTTATTGCAGCTATAAAACTTGTTACCTAAATGAAAATTAAAAAAGTTATATAAGTATATGTATATATATATATATATATATATATATATATATATATATATATATATATATATATATATATATATATATATCACTGCTGTTCTCAGAAGCTGCGCCTTTCTCTCTTGTATTATCATAAAACGTGGCTTCAGCATGTTCCCCTATGTCCTTAGCTCTAGCAGTCTTTACATGCAGGAAAGTTCATGCTGTGTTTTAAATTTTAGATTAAATTATTGTTTGCTATTTCAGAAGCCTTTGAGTCAGCTGAAAATCTTTCATATGTTAGAGAGAAGTCCAATTTCGTATTGAACTCAAATTTAAAAATAAAATGGTAAAACCAGTACTTTTCATGTCTCCTGCAGATTATTATGCAAATTATTCAGATTATTCTGCAGATTATTAGAGTTATTCTATGTAAACGAGCGATGCTTTTTGGACTTTTTACTACTGCTGTTTGATGGCTTGAGCTTCTTACTGTAAGATTGTGAATATGAAAATGAAAATGAAAATATAAAATATATTCAAGAAATATGAAAATGAAAATTGTAAGATATGCTTCTTCTTATTAGAAATGTTATATTTTTGATGCTGTTATTTTTTGATGCTTTGTAATTTTAAATTAGGGAATAGAAAAATATGATTTCAAAATAATAAATAATTCCTAATAAAATAAAGACAAATGTGCAGTAATCTAATACAAAGTCCTGATGTTAATAATCCTAATAATTGTGACATGGTTTTAATTAAAGTAAATATGATTATAATTAGATCTACTATATAAAACTCGATCTAACATAATATTCAAACAATATTATAAGTGCCAGTAAGCCTAATGCTAATTAAGTAGCAAGGTCAAAACATAGACCGAAATAGCGGCCTAACAGTTACTCCCTAACTGTCTTTGATCTAAGAGCCTAGACACTAATAATTTAGAAATCTAGATATCTTTTTGATCTGACCCCTGACCGAGATTTCTTAATTTAAATACAAATGAAACTATTAACTTAAACTTAAGTGATTTTGATTTCATTTCTTTTCCATTATGAAGGTGTTAGCCGACATTTTTGTGTTGATTTTGGTTAATTGCACGTCATCTCCGTCTGTCATTGTTTTAGGTTAAGAAAATAAAACTAGGTGACCATATTGAACAAAGGCATTGGATTAAGTTAGGAACTTAAAGGATTTAAGTTAGGAACTTATAGCACCGAAGCACAGGGCAAAATTACCTTTTGCTCGCAAACTGTTATTTCTATTTAATTGTTTGATTAGAAAAGGGACTTAGGTACATAATTAAGCTTCGATAATCTTACAGCACATACAGCTTAACGTAAAGAAAAGTTGCAAAGGCCGTTTGGTT